>NC_068456.1:14714895-14807395 GCF_023373465.1 Oncorhynchus keta
CATAAGGCCTGGATTTGTTTACCCAGGAGTCTATGGGGTTTGTACTGGCTCACTTGGCTGTTGGTTGGCTACTTAGCAGTTGGCTTACCATTAGTATAGCCTTTCACTGTTGGTTATCCCCTCCCAGCAGACCCCCCTCTTTGATCCACTGACCCCACTCTGACCCCATAACTATCATTGCCCATGCCAACTCCCCCTGTCACGCCTCTGTTCCACTTCGGGTCCAGAGCCCTGAGGTAAGATGGCAGGGTCTGTGTTTGGCAGACTGGCAGCCAGCGCGTGGCGTACTACCACTCAGGACACAGGTGCTGTGTCCAGGGGCTGGGTTACACACACATCTCTCCCTCTCTCTCTCTCGCTCTCTCTCGCTCTCTCTCGCTCTCTCTCTCTCTCTCTCTCTCTCTCTCTCTCTCTCTCTCTCTCTCTCTCTCTCTCTCTCTCTCTCTCTCTCTCTCTCTCTCTCTCTCTCTCTCTCTCTCTCTCTCTCTCTCACACACACACACACACACACACACACACACACACACACACACACACACACACACACACACACACACACACACACACACACACACACACACACACACACACACACACACACACACACACACACACACACACACACACACACACACACACACACACACACCCCTGTCCAGGCCCTTGTCCAGGCCAAACATAAGCTACAGCCAACACACTCACAGGCCATGCAAGGATAAGCACACACTACAGCCAAGCACGTCCGCTATACCTCTATGAGGCCAAAGGCATCTGCAGTAAAATACCACTTCAGGGGATCCCAGCAAATTTGGCCCCCATCTCCCTGGAAAATCCATTTGGAAAAAAAAGTTGGACAATCAAATATTACACAGTGCTTAACACGTCTTTTCAATCGCGAGCCTTTTAATTCTCTGTGAATTCTAATTGCAACTGTAGCACCACACTGGTCTGGTTTTAAATGACTTCTGCTCGGGTTTGAAACGTATGAAATCCACGGCGGAGCTGAAATGACTTCACAAAGGTTCACATTAAATAACAGTAAGCTAATTGCTTTGTCCTCCCTTTTGTCCTGCCACTGTGCGTGTTATCCCGCCTCGCCTCGTTCACATGTCTTATAGTAATGAGTAAAGCAAAGCCCAGCACCTGCAGACTGTAATTAAACATATCAATTCTCCCCATGTGGAATTATTTGTGGTCACCCATTGATTTATAAGGCTCCCTAAGTTGCAATGTGGAGTTTATTTTCGTTTGCCTCTGAAAGGGCTAGAAGTGAAAGTCATTCATCAGAGGTCTTTGCCAGAGGAAAGCTCCTCTAAAACTTGGCCCGGTCAAAAGTGGTATTTTCAACAACAACAAAAATGGGTCTATGCTGTCCTGTTAAATCTCAGAAACTTCTCTGGTCGGTCCACTGAAGGTTGACTAGGTAAGGCAGTGAAATTGGAAACTATCCATATTCTGATATCTTTAAGTCAACGTTAACCAGAGTGACCGGACTGTAATTTCCAACACTTCATTGAGATTTTATAATGATTAGTTCACCCCAATCAATCAAATATAGAAAACATTGGATTTGATCATTCAGACATTTGTCGTAACATTTATTTTCTGCTTTCAGGCAGATACTGTACAGACCACACAAGGTTTATTGTAATAACCTTTACCTTGAAAAAAGTTTTATTTGAAGAATTATTGGCTTTGTCAATTTGGGGTCATTGGCTTTGGTCTGTGTTTTTGAAGGGTAGGACCCACAGTGTAGAGTGATGAGGTGGCCGTGATAATGCCTGAACAACCCTCTCACCTGGGAGGGCCTGTGACTATCTGAATGTCACTCATCGAGCTGTTTATCATTTATTACGCTGGTGGGATTATTAACTGATACCATCTTAATGTTACAGGGTAACAGTGGGGAGTTGGCTGAATGTGTGTGTTTGTGTGTATATGTGTGTGTGCATGCATGAGTGTGCATGTGTCAGGGCCCTGTATAATTACATTGAAATGAGACATTAGCATTTTGGATATTTTCTTTGTTAATTGTGCAGTTCAGTCACCATGATGTCTGTGATCGAATCAGAAATCCTTGTTGACTTGACACTTCCAGGCATAAACATTCAATTCATCTCTCTCTCTCTCTCCTACTTTCCTTTTCTTCTCTATCCTCTCTCGATTCAACTCTCTCTCTTTCTCTCCCCTCTTCCTCAACATTTTTTGGTTCGATTAAGATTACATTTATTTATTTATTTAATTCAGTAAAAATGTTGTGTCCTTTTCCTTTTTTGCATTTGGTGGAGTACTGCTGCTTTTAGAGCCTCCCGGACACTTTGGTAATAAATCATTGCAGAGTTAATGAAAACGCCATTCAGGCATATCCAAAATGATTGTGTTCTTTGTCATGCTAATAAAGTGAAAGATGTTGGTCCAATGGGTGAATCCTTGCCCATTACCAGCAAGTTTTTGATGTGTGCCTGTTGCGCCTCGACTTTTCTCTTTTTTGTCTTAATTTTCACTTGTTATTTTTTCCTCTGGTCAGATGGATTTTTATATTTATCTTGCGAGGTTATCGACATTAAACTAATAGGTTCCGTAGCAAACGTTCATGTTTCTGTAAATTGCATTGGAGAAAAGAAAGAGGGTCATGCTTGTGTTCTCTCTCTCTCTCTCTCTATATATATATATATATATATATATATATATATATATATATATATATTTCTCTCTCACTCTGATACAGACAAAGACACAAACACGGTTTGTACAGTACCCTAGTGTAGTCTGATTCCATTGCCTTGTATTTATCACATACATTTATATTTGAATTGACATTTTATGTTGTTGTCTTTTCAGTACAACTGATAATCAGTTTCTCATTGCCGAAAAAGGTGAGTAAAAAGAACGTTATGTAGGGCCAGAGATATCCACCAATTCTATCTGGTAGCGTCTCCTTCTTACCTGGACAGCTTTTCTTGGGGCGGCAGGTAGCCTAGCGGTTAAAGCGTTTGGCCAGTAAACAAAAGTTTGGTTTGAATACCGGAGCCGACAAAGTGAAAAATCTGCTAATGTGCCCTTGAGCAAGGCAATTAACCCTAATTTGCTCCAGGGGTGCCGTACTACTATTGCTTACCCTGTAAAACAACACTTTCTACTGCATCGATGTATGAGACAATAAAAACATGTATTTTATTTTTCTCTTTCTCTCTACTTTCCTGCTTATCAGTCTGCACAGTTGGTTCTAAAGATTCTCCAGTCCATGTAGGTAGGCACTGAGTGAGTGTGCTGATTTTATAAACTGAAATGCAAAAAAAAAAAATGGAATATGTGATAGCCTCCCATAATGGGTCTGAAATCTATGTCATTATCTAGTATCAGACGTCCTTTTTTAAGAGCATCAGGAGTTACCAACGTTTTACATGAATTTCAGCTCTGGGCCGCTATTGAGATTGGAATACATTTGCTAGATCGGTCTGCCCGGGTCCCCATACCTGCCTTTTGTTCACAAACACTCTGCATAGCTCCCACAAAAACCCTACCATGATCAAATCCACACATCGAAAGTGAAAGAGAAGGGAGAGGATTAAAGAGAGAGTGCTTTAGTAATAACCTGTTGATTACCACACTGTTACTGCATTTTGGCTCCAAACATGCATTCATATATTAAATCACATGTAATATTTATACATATGTGGCAGTAAAACCAGTTATTGTGTGTTTGTGTGTGTGCTGCCACGTGCATTGTCTTTTCTTTCAGTGTGGGCTTTTTGGGAGTCTCAGTTGCCTCAGATTTGATTAGACGCCTTAATGTTTTATTAGAGAGGAGAGCTCACAGATAATTAAAGAGCTCTTTGAGGGGAAGGGGGTAGATCTGCTCTCTGTGGCTAAGGGGGACATCTGTTTGCCTGGGGTGGGGGGGTGGGGTGGGGGTCAGGTTCTCAGAGGCTGGGGGCGCTGGGGAGTACAGACACAGCCACAAAAACACCAGAGCCCTAATGGCAATGCTGGCAGGCTACGTTTCCTCCAGGCCCCATGTTGGAGCAGGAAACTGTGGGCAGGGCAGGGGCACGCCACAAAGAAAACAACAACACCTCAGCGAGGCTTAATTGGAGTGGTGCTGGGGTCAGTGGCTCCGCAATATTTTGTTCATATGTTACCATCGTGATAAACACTAAATTATGAGAAGTTTGGCCTCCACTCCAGAAGAAAAGTTGAAAGTTGAGTTTCATTGGCTGAAAACTTTCAACAGACTGCTTACAGAGACAGTGAGTTCACATAAAAAAGTTTCCCTAAAAACCTCAGTGAATAATAGGCTAGTCTTGTATCCGGGGGCATGTTTTCCAATGAGCACCTTGGAACACCCTTACAAAATGCTGAGCCAAGTTCCCTCGATCATCTCTCACTGGGCCACTGTCTTGACCCCAAAGGGTCAGAGTACATGTTGCCCCTAACCAATGATACAGGGTCAGGTATGTTTTTCATCCCCCTAATGGTTAACTATTGGGGGTTATGGTAAACTGATCGTAGGTCTGCGGCTAAGGGCAACTTCTAGCGCCCTCCCCCTGCTCAACACCTCTATGTTTAATCACTAGGGTAGAAAACAGCAGGGATGCGCCCTGTGCAAAAAGGGGAGTGAATAGGCCTCTAAACTCCTGCTAACCATCCATGGAGTTGGTAGAGTTGCCCGCAAACCACTGATCCAGGGTTAGACAGTTTTTCATCCCCCTGGTTAGGGTTGGGATTGGGGGTCGGATAATCTGATCCCAGATCTGTAGTTAAGGGCAACGTCTACCTCGAGCGCCAGCCAAGCAGCCTACTGTGGCCAGGATGAAAGGGAGTGAACTGTACGGGCCTGCGGTATTGATGTTGAAGAAAATGAGCTCCTTTAGCGCGAGAAGCGCCCTGACTCCTCCATCGATCCGAGCAGGGAAAATGTAGAAATAGACACAGTAAATATGAAGCCCGTCTAACAGGTTAACGGCGGCCATCTTTGTTTATGTAAACTGGGCCAACATTTCCACATTGATGTTTTCCAGAGGGCGGTAAAGCATTTGAAAGCTATCGGCTTGTTTGGTTATTTTCTATTTGGGTGATAGTGTTTTTTAGAGATCAAGAATCCCAGTTGAGTTTTTGTTACAGTTATTGTTATTCGTAATAGCAATAAGCAGTAGTCATAGTAATTGTAATAGTGTAGTAATAATAGTTGTGTTACTTGTCATGATGGCAGTAGTAGTCAGCAGTTAAGGGGGTAGATGTACAGTTGTAGTCCACTGCAATCTTTAAAACTTCACCACACGTTGATACCATAGACCTCTAGTAGAGTTCCAGTTTCAGGTCGGCATTTATTGAGATGACTCATGTACTGGAGGCAGCTCTGCAGAGTGGTCACTAGCTGGCACAGCCACAAAGTCATAAAATCTGATTTTAAACCTAACCTTAACCAAACTGCTAACTCTAATGCCTAGCCCTAACCTTAAATTAAGACCAAAAAGCAAAAACATTTTTATGATATGGCCAATTTTGACTTTGCAGCTGGCCCATCTAGCGGATACCGCTCAGTTCTCCCTCCAAGGCAAGGCTCATGACCGTAAATTCAACCTGTGTCCCCTGCATTGATTTGACCATTAGTTCATACCAGTAACCGACTGTATGGGTTCTGGGCTAATACCTCTATGCATGTGTCTTTGTAAATGTGTGTGTGTGTGTGTGTGTGTGTGTGTGTGTGTGTGTGTGTGTGTGTGTGTGTGTGTGTGTGTGTGTGTGTGTGTGTGTGTGTGTGTGTGTGTGTGTGTGTGTGTGTGTGTGTGTGTGTGTGTGTGTGTGTGTGTGTGTGTGTGTCCTTACGTGCTGGTGCATGCATGCCCGTCTATGTGTGCGTGTGTGTGTGTGTGCGTGTGAAAGACTGCCCGACCCATGATCCAGCATTCATTCCTTCCATCCTTCCATCATAACGCAGCCAATCGATGTTCAGAGATTGCATATGCGACCCCTCCCCCTGTGTGAATCTGCATGCAGTGCTCAGAAAAGAAGCGATGAAAGAAGGTAGAGATAGATGAAAGAGGAGAGAGGGGTAGAGATAGGGAGAGCATGACAGAAAGGAAGAGAGAGAGAGCCAGAGAGCCAGAGGTGGAAGAGAGGAGAGGAGACTGACACTTGGCTTGGTCTCCTGTGAGACATGCCTCAGGGGAAGAAACAGGAGTATTAACAGAATAGAGGAGGAAGGAACACTGGGACATGGCAGCAAAACCAAAACAATCAGGCCTGGTTTGATTGGCAGGACCCCTGAGGGCTGTCCCACCTGGGAATAGAACTAATTGATGACGGGTCACATGATTCTTATTGCCCCTCCAGCTCCTCCTGCCCCCCTAAAGGGACCTATGGACAAGGGCAAAGGGGGGCTCAGGGTATGAACAGGAGTAAGTGGTTGAGGAGGGGTGTGGGATATGAATTGAAGAGCAGGCTTAGGGGAGGACTGGTAGAGGATAACAGTTTAAGGAGAAGTTATGGAAGAACACAGGCATATGATAATTGAGGTTTATTGAGAGTGTCATGTTATTGGTGGGTCATGGGCAAGGTACTGATGGAGGGATAGGTGAGGATTGTAGTAGAGGAAACCGAGGAATGAGATAAGTGGCATTGGAATGTGCTAAGTAATGATGTGGTGCACATACCTGCACATATGTAACGTATTACGCAATTTTCGGGGGACCTCTTTTGGCTCGTGGGCGCTACTTTCACAACTATTGGCTGAAAAATATAAAAGTGAAAATCTCTTTAGCGGACAATAGGCCTAAGTGTTCATCAGTGAGGTACTTCAGCATTGTATTGGCACCACACACAGTTAGCATTTAATTGGGAAGCATTGTGTGAGTAGATGACCGTAGTGAATTCCAAATGACTGCAACAGAATATTCAAGTCCAAAGTTGGAAGAAAGTGGAAAGAGGGATGGAAGTGAGATGAAACAGTAATTAGAAGAAGACCTGGTATTAGAGATTCCCAAAGGAACAGCTGAGTCACCTGCTGAGTGTGTGTGTGCGTGTGTGTGCGTGCGTGCGTGCGTGTGTGTGTGTGTGTGTGTGTGTGTGTGTGTGTGTGTGCGCGTGTGCATCTGTGCTCCTGGCTTAGCTTACCTAGACCCACCAGGGAGTGAGACCTCTTGGCTTAACTGTGAGATGTACCTGTCTCCACGCTCCAGGCTGAAGAGGCTGGTTAGCATATGCGTGGCCATGTGTGTGTTTACCCTATCTCTCCGTGTGTGTGTGTGTGTGTGTGTGTGTGTGTGTGTGTGTGTGTGTGTGTGTGTGTGTGTGTGTGTGTGTGTGTGTGTGTGTGTGTGTGTGTGTGTGTGTGTGTGTGTGTGTGTGTGTGTGTGTGTGTGTGCCTCTCTCTCCTCATTGTCTCACCTGAGACTGGTTTTCTAAGATTAATGAAGGTCACTGGAATCCTCAGAAGTATTCTGATAATTAAGGCTTTGTTTATCAAAAACAAGTTATATTAAGAGCAAAAAGATTTATGGTAATTATTCATAATCTTTACAATTCAAGTGTAGCCACCTCATTTGTGCCTTTAATTCTTCTTGTTAATGTTTTGCATAAATCTGCATAATTACTTGAGATGCCTGTTGTAATTTTGACAGCTACTCAGTTCGTGTGCACTAAAGGGTATCGAAGGCAGCGCCTGCTGCATACTTATAAACGTACGTATGGTCTTAGCATAATGTCTCCACAAACATTTCACCCTCCTCACCGGCTGTGCTCGCACTAATGCTGGGAGAGAATGGCTGTTTCTATCAAATGGACTAAATGAATGTTTCTGCCACTGTGGGGGACAGGCGCTGGAATGAGCGCTTTTACGAGCGAGGCGTTTCCCAAAGCACAACACCAAAACAAATGTGTGTATCCGCTTATAAATCCTCCCCCTAAATGACCAGCCTGCAGTCACTCAGTGTGTGTGAGTGTGTGTGTGTGTGCATCTGTGTGTGTGCAGCTGTGTGTGTTTGTGTGTGTGTTTGCACGGCCAGAGCCCACCAAGCACCGTTTCTAATCACAGTATAACTCTTATGCAACAATCACATGCAAATGACCATCGCTTGGAAATGCTGCTCTTTTAGTTTACATAATCTTGTAATGACCCCTTGTGTTACACTGTCTGTGATATTGCCTCTAATAGATTGTTCTTGCTCTAGTTTTTTGTCGTTACACTTTTTTTACATGTAACATTGGCCTCAGAAATGACATTTTGAGTGAGGCCAGGCCTATTAGCACTCTGACACGAGTGATTTAATTTCTCCCCGTTCTCTCTCTCTCTCTCTTTCTTTCTTTCTTTATTTCTTTCTTTCTTTCTTTCTTTCTTTCTTTCTTTCTTTCTTTCTTTCTTTCTTTCTTTCTTTCTTTCTTTCTTTCTTTCTCTCTCTCTCTCTCTCTCTCTCTCTCTCTCTCATTCTCTCTCTCTCTCTTCTCTCTCTCTCATCTCATTCTCTCTCTCTCTCTCTCATTCTCTCTCTCTCTCTCTCTCTCTCTCTCTCTCTCTCTCTCTCTCTCTCTCTCTCTCTCTCTCTCTCTCTCTCTCTCTCTCTCTCTCTCTCTCTCTCTCTCTCTTTCTCTCTCTCTCTCTCTCTCTCTCTCTGTCTCTCACTCTCTCTCTCTCACTTACTCCCCGTCTCTCTCTTGCTTATTCAGTATTCATCCAGCATTGATTATAATGTGTGTGATTGGCCTGTGCTGGGGATGCTTTTAAACACATGCACGCTGTAGAGTCACAGGTCAACTGTGTTTGAATTCATCAGCTCAACAGGAGTCAGGGTGATAACAGAATACAGAACAAAGACCACTGTAGGTGTGTTTGTTTCAGATGAACACACACTTGAGCATGTGGGCACACACACTTTGAAAGACTCTCTTATGGGCTTAAATTGCATGGTTTGAAGTTGATTTAGGAGAGAGTGTGTGTATGTGTGCTGTTGTAATGGTTTTCTGACAAGGTAAGACTATGAAAAAAGGTGCATGTCTGCCCATGTCTATACATGTTCGTGCAAGTGCGCGCGCATGTGTGTGTGTGTGTGTGCGCGTCTATATGTGTGTGTGCATCTATGTGTGTGTGTGTGTGCGTGCATGTGTGCACGCTAGTCAGGAGACCACTTCACGGGCCTGTGCGTAGCCAGAGAGGTGTGGAGGCCTGCCGGGCTGGCTGGGGGAACATGTGGCTCCGGTGTTAATTGAAAGTTGTCTAATGAAGTAAACTTATGATGGAGGGAGAGAGAGGAGGAGGAAGAAAAGTAGGGGGGGGTGAAGACAAAGGGAGGGCAAGGGAAAAAAACTCAACTTTCTTTAATTATGTTTACCCAACAGGCTTTGCTTCCTAATTTAAATAGCATAAACATCTGGACTGGCGCAGCAGTAGAATGGTAGCAGTAGTCAAGCAAATCTTGTGGAAAATAATGAAATTAGATCCCTGGTGCTGTGACAGTCGCAGGGCAGGAGACATCAGCTCCATGTTAATAAAATTGGCATGAATGACTGAATGCAATTAAGAAATTGTCAGTGGTGGCTGTGAACTTTTGTCACTGGTGGATGTTTGCATCGTTTGATTATGGTGTCAATTTAAACGTGTTTATTTCGTGTCTGCATTAGAGTATTCATTATGACCTTTTGTGATTGGCCGCGATTAAGCTAGTCACTTAGAAGTAAAGTGACGATGTCAGATGGGTGGAGTGATGTTTGTGTGTGTGTGTTTGTTTTGTCTTTATTTCTTTGTGTGTGACTGAGCCGTGTGACATGGTGTGACCAGAGTAGTGAGGATCTTCTAGCCTGTATTTAAACCCAGCATGGAGCTAAAGGAAGACACAGACTATTTCTATGCTTTATTAGACTGCTATAGAGCTTCTGTTGTCTCTGACTCCCTACTGTAGTACACACACTGCACATCCACATAGGCTTTTATACATTCTCAATTACCTAATATTTACTTTACTCTTGTGTCTTGAAAATGAAGTTAGACACTTTTTCAAAATAAAACGAAAGGAGGTGTCATGATTGCCAGGTTTATTCTCCATAGTTATATTGTCAGTTTAGATGGTTGGATTTTCAATCCTTTCCTTGCTTGGTTTAGGTATTAGTACTCTGAAAGTGGACCTTTCAAAAAATATGAACCTGTACCCCTCTCTGTCTCACTCCACACCTCTGTTTATCGTATCACCCCACACAGTGGCGGGAGGAGAGGATTATATTTCAGGGAATGATTTGTCAGTTTAGGAGGTAATAATGGATTTGGGCTGAGAGCTAAACAAACAGAACTCTCTCACTGATCAAGAGAGGCGATAAGAGGAGAGGAGGGGAGAGAGAGATGGGGGAGAGGAGAGGAGAGGAAAGAGAGGAGAGGTGAGGAGAGGTGAGAAGAGTAGAGAGAAGAGAGGAAAGAGAGTAGAGAGAGGAGCGGAGAGGAGAGAAGAGGAGAGTAGATAAAGAAAGGAGTGGAGACACGACACACACACAATAGCCTAAGAGTTTGGCTGTAAAGCTGGGCAGCTGGTTGAAGAATGTGGGGGGGGTGCAGGGGTTTAGGGATGAGGGTACCCCACCACAAGAATATGTAAGAGAGCTGGACACTTAAAACCCCTAGTAGTGCTGGAGGTAATTGTTTCCATCCTGGTTGCCAGATTGAAGAGGTAGAGGATTGCAAGATTAAGGGTAAAGTTGTCACCAGTGCCATGGCTGTCAGCGATATATCATTAGTCTTGGTCCAAATACAACTGTACGTTATATTATGCTGACGTGGGATCTCTATTTTGTGTTGGGTCATGTTGTTGGCATGGACATAGATATGCTCCATTGTTCCCTGCAAATGAAAATGGACATTCTTGGTTCCCCACTACAACACTCTCCAGTAATACAACAATTTTGTAAAGTATACATATCATAAATGTCCTAAAATACCACTATACTGTACAAGCTGCTGGATTAGAATGTGACTGCAATGTAATGTTTTGAGTAAGATGAAACAGATGCAACTGTTGTTATTGCAGTTTCCAAAATTGGAAATTCAATTAAAGTATATTGCTTTAATTTGCAGTGATATTGTAAATTGCAGAAAGCTTGTGGATGACAGGATCAGCTAATGTGATTACAAAAAGTGCAACTTAAATGTGCGATTTCATATGAAAATGGGACTTTGATGTGCTCACTTAACATTCCATGTACTATATTATGTACTGCATTATGCTTAAGGTCACACCTTACTAAAGTTTCCTTTCAGAAAATTAAAAGTTAAATATAGACGCCGCCCCTCAAACAGGTTGTACCATTACAGCCTCTTACAGGCTTGGCATGTACTGTGTGATGATGATGGAGTCATTGCAAATGCATGTGATTGTATTAAATGATCAACGGCGGCAGCGACACTGGCAGTGGAGAAGCTTCTAGATGAGATGATTAGCTCTGTCTTCTAAAGCCCACACACAGGACCCATCAGACCTCCGCACATATTTTATACATTCAACTACAGACCGCTTTTTAAACAGTCTATCATGTGAATGTCAAACTGTGCAATCGCTCTCGCTCGTTCACACACAAACACACACACGTGCTCGCCCGCGTGTGTGTGCTTGTGTGTGAACGAGTGAGCGATTGTGTGTGTGTGCGTGTGTGTGTGTGTGTGTGTGTGTGTGTGTGTGTGTGTGTGTGTGTGTGTGTGTGTGTGTGTGTGTGTGTGTGTGTGTGTGTGTGTGTGTGTGTGTGTGATTGTGCGAGAAAAATCAGTAAAGAGAGTGTGTGTGTGTGTGTGTGTGTGTGTGTGTGTGTGTGTGTGTGTGTGTGTGTGTGTGTGTGTGTGTGTGTGTGTGTGTGTGTGTGTGTGTGTGTGTGTGTGTGTGTGAGATAGAGAGAGAGAGTTTGTGTGTGTGAGATAGAGAGAGAGTTTGTTTGCGTGTGTGTGTTTGTGTGTGTGTGTGTGTGTGTGTGTGTGTGTGTGTGTGTGTGTGTGTGTGTGTGTGTGTGTGTGTGTGTGTGTGTGTGATAGAGAGAGTTTGTTAGTGTGTGTGTGTGATGATAGAGAGAGAGAGAGTTTGTTAGTGTGTGTGTGTGTGTGTGTGTGTGTGTGTGTGTGTGTGTGTGTGTGTGTGTGTGTGTGTGTGTGTGTGTGTGTGTGTGTGTGTGTGTGTGTGTGTGTGTGTGTGTGAGATAGAGAGAGAGTTTGTGTGTGTGTGTGAGATAGAGAGAGAGTTTGAGTGTGTGTGTGTGTGTGAGATAGAGAGAGAGAGTTTGTGTGTGTGTGTGCGTGTGTGAGATAGAGAGAGAGAGTTTGTGTGTGTGTGTGTGTGAGAGATAGAGAGAGAGAGTTTGTGTGTGTGTGTGTGTGAGATAGAGAGAGAGAGTTGTGTGTGTGTGTGTGAGATAGAGAGAGAGAGTTTGTGTGTGTGTGTGTGTGTGTGTGTGTGAGATAGATAGAGAGTTTGTGTGTGCCCAGAGACAGATGGGTAATAGCCCCATGCTGAATGCAGGCCCTGTGTAACACATAGCCCTGATTGCAGACCTGATTACCTGCCATATGCTATACTGAAGGGTCGAGGGCGGAAAATGGAGACGGTATGCAAACGTTAAAGCAGCTGTTTTTATAGCGCAGTCATTATGCCAACGTGCGGCTCTCACAAATGAAAACGAGCATCGCAGGGAAGGAAAATAATGAAGTCATAAAACGGACGGGTCACGGTGCCTGGTCTCCACTACCTCCACACAGAAGCCCATTGGTTAATAAGACGGATAAGGAGTGTGCACATGCCTAGGTGGCACAATGGGAGACATTGGTTAAACCACTGGGGGCCCTGTTCTATCAAAATGGGTATTTAGAAGTTTCCAGGGTAAGACTGAACAATGTAGACCTACATCTGCCTTTAACATGTGAGGATCTGAATAACAGTTTTGATTGAATAGCGCCCTTGTTTTTTTTAGGGGGAGATACAAATTGCTTTGTAGGTGTGCGTGTGTGTCCCTATACATGTACTGTTTATGATTATGTTTAGCAGTCTTTTCCCGTTATACATGCAATGAACACGGCTAAACTGTAAACCTTGTAAGATTCTGGTCAACTCTCTGAGGCCTACACTTGTTATCGTCAAATCAAATCAATTTTGTTTTTGTCACATGCGCCGAATACAACAGACCTTACAGTGAAATGCTTACTTACGGGGCCCTAACCGACAGTGCAGTTTTAAAAAATACGGATAAGAATAAGAGATAAAAGTAACAAGTAATTAAATAGGAGCAGTAAAAAATAACAATATATACAGGGGGGTGCCGGTAGTCAATATGCGGGGGCACCGGTTAGTTGAGGTAGTATGTACATGTAGCTAGAGTTTATTAAAGTGACTATGCATAGATGACAACAGAGAGGGGCAGTGGTGTGGAGAGGGGAGGAGGAGGGGGGCAATGTGTATAGTCTGGGTAGCCATTTGACTAGATGTTCAGGAGTCTTATGGCCTGGGGGTAGAAGCTATTAGCCATTATTGACAACCATTCCAATAATAACCTGCTCACTACCTTTTGATCGCAGAAATGAAGCACTCCCTACCTGTATCCTATATGTACAATCTCCAAAGTTCCTAGAAGGTTGGGGTCAATTCCAATTGAATATAGCTTTTGAAATCATTGAATCAAAATTTCCATTCACATCTTGAATGATCTGATTTCAAATCGAATTGTCCCCAACTATTATTCAAAATAAAATTCCCAACCTCCACAAATACACGCCAACACTATCACAGATGGTCCTTCTTCCAAGCTGTCAGGAATTCTCTCCCTTCCCAGTGTATCCGTTCAAAGAGATTTTTTAACGTCATCTTGAAGGGCCTTTATGGCCTATTTAGTGCACCATGATTCCTTGTGGTCGTGGGATTGTATTTGGGTCAGCTTCATTCCAATTCTCTTTCATTTGGGCTCTCCTCCGACACTGCGGCCCATCATTAGCTCAGATATAGGTCAGGCCGGGCTTTGTGGAGCTGCACACGCATTTCCATATTTGATTAAGACATGTTAGTTAGACAGGGATAACTGGAGGTAGGAGCCTTGTTAGTCTCACTTCTCTCTTCCCTCAGTATTCTGAGGAGTTGATTTCAGTAGCTCTTGTTGGGATTAAAGAGAGGATGGGGACAATAGCTAGGTTTCCATCAATTTTCCGCAATATTTTATATTTGTTTGTGTTATTTAATATTTGCACACAAACAAATATGCACATTTTACTGGGAGCGTTACGTTTTCATCAAACTGGCTTCCTGCGAATAAAAATAAGTGCGTAATGACGTAGTGCACATGAACAAAGCACTTTGTCATCTAACTTTTAGTTTATTGAATAAAAAAACAGATGTTTTATGTGCTTCTATCCCATTTCTAACTCTGTCGATGGTTGGAGCACAACAAGTCTGTGATAAACAGCAAATGTGCCCTCTCTGGTCTTGTGCACTCTAACAGCTCGCTGGTAGGCTACATTAAAAGATTATTGATAAAAGCGAGATCAATTGTATTTGTCGATTGGCAGTCAAGCACCGCTCATCATGTCCTCAGCATACAAATAAAGACCCTCAATATTTATTGGAAAGGAGCGTAAAGCTCATCACTGTGCACTTCCAACACCCTGTGTTACGTCTATGTAATCTGTAGCCTAGTAAACTGTGCATGCTTTTCTAGGTCGTAGGAGTAGGACCACACAACACAGCATCCTGTGACTGCAAGTTTACTGCGACATGGTTATCCTAACAACACAAATGCACAAAAAAAAGTGTTTCCACTGCCATTCGTAGCATTATCTATTTCACCGACAAAACAATATCCACCCGTCTAGCGTATTTTGCTATGTCGTCATTTAGAAAAGTTTACTGACAATTAGGTTGTGTCCATCAGGCTTGTCGCACGTGTTTTTTTAGTTCAACGTGTACTTTACTCGGATAAAAATGATTGGATGGAAACAGGGTTATTGACTAAAGAACCATTTAAAGTGCTATAATTGGCGTTTAATGTGCTGTCGTTTATTTGAAGGAGTGGAACTAACTGGATGACGGAGGCCGCACTCACAGATCAAAATCTGTCAAATGAAGAGGTGCGTTTGTGTTTACAATGTTCTCGTAACTGTTTAATGCTATTTTTCTCCAGTCTCAAAAATAGCATTCTTTTAGTGTGTCTTTTTCAAATACAAACATTTCATTCAGCATACAGGTAACGGCCAAAATAAAGGAAACACTTCAGTAAATGAGGGATGCTGAGTATGTTGAAAGAAGCTTCCACACAGTTGCTGTTCCTGAGTTCATTAAGAAATTAACATCCCATCATGCTTAGGGTCATGTATGAAAAATTCCCAGTTACCCATTGTTTTGGCTACCATGGCTAGAAGAAGAGATATCAGTGACTTTGAAAGGGATCTCAAAGGAGCATAGGGGGGTTAAGGTGTGTGTGTGTGTTTGTCATTGACCAGATCTCAACCCAATTTAACACTTCTGGATTCTAGAGCGGCACCCGAGACAGCATTTTCCACCATCTTCAACAAAACACTAAATGATAGAATGTCTTGTGGAAGAATGAGGTCCCATCCAATAGACTTCCAGACACTTGTAGAATCTATACCAAGGCACCTTGAAGCCTTTCTGGCAGCTCGTGGTGGCCCAACACCCAACGCTTTATGTTGGTCTTTTCTTTATGTACATGTGTCAGCCCTGACAATGTTTTAAAATCAACTCCTGCTATTTGCTGCATTTGTACAAAACAAGTTTTATAATGCATCATGATGAACTCATTAACGAACCTTATTCCAGCATAACAGGCCTTCGTTCTCTTTAACACCCACTCGTAGGCTCGTGTTTAGTATGCACAGGCAGCAAGACTTATTGACAGATTTGTTTCCCTCCAGCAAATTACATGTTTCCAGCTTAATTGTTATTGGAGATTTTATCAGGAGTTTGATGCAGCTCTCGCTTGAACCTGTTAACTGCTGACAGTGGTGTGAAGGGGGCAGAGACAGGAAAGTATGCAAAGTAACCCTGTTGTATAATTAATGACCCTAAGAATGGAGGGAGAACTTTTTCTCGCTTTTTTTCTCTCCTCTTTAGGATGGACAGCTGGTGCTATCATGTGTCTTTGACCTCGGCAGGGTGTTGTGTTAAATAGAGATACCGTGTGGTGCATTTATGGGGAATGTGCATAATGCATGTGAAAACGACACACACAAATCAAATCAAGTCACATGTTATTTGTCACGTGTGCCGAATACAACGGGTGCGGAGTTAAACAATTAAAATAAAAAGAAATATAGTAAAACAAGAGGATTAATATACACCAGATTGGAGCTATATACAGGGAGAACCCGTACCAGATCAATCTGCAGTGCACAATGTATTTCAAATCAAATCAAATTTTATTAGTCACATGCCCTACTACAGGTGTAGTGAAATGCTTACTTATGAGCCCCTAGCCAACAATGCAGTTGAAAAAAAATACAGATAAGAAGAGCTGCAGTAAAATAACAATAGCGAGACTATATACAGGGGGGTACCTATACAGAGTCAATGTGCGGGATAGTTGAGGTAGTATGTACATGTAGGTAGAGTTATTAAAGTGACTTTGCATAGATGACAACGGAGAGTAGCAGTGGTATAAAGAGGGTGGGAACTGCAAGTAGTCTGGGTAGTTATTTGACTAGATGTTCAGGAGTCTTATGGATTGGGGGGTAGAAGCTGTTTAGAAGCCTCTTGGACCTAGACTTGGCGCTCCGGTACCGCTTGCCGTCCGTAGCGGAGAGAACAGTCTATGACAAGGGTGGCTGGAGTCTTTGATCATTTTTAGGGCCTTCCTCTGACATCGCCTGGTATAGAGGTCCTGGATGGCAGGAAGCTTGGCCCCAGTGATGTACTGGGCCATTTGTACTACCCTCTGTTGTGCCTTGCGGTCAGAGGCCGAGCAGTTGCCATACCAGGCAGTGATAAAACCAGTCAGGATGCTCTCGATGGTGCAGCTGTAGAACCTTTTGAGGATCTGAGTACCCATGCCAAATATTTTCAGTCTCCTGAGGAAGAATAGGTTTTGTCGTGCCCTCTTCACAGCTGTCTTGGTGTGCTTGGACCATGTTAGTTTGTTGGTGATGTGGACATCAAGGAACTTGAAGCTTTCAACCTGCTCCACTGCAGCCCCGTCGGTGAAAATGGGGGCATGCTCGGTCCTCTTTTTCCTGTCGTCCACAATCATCTCTTTTGTCTTGATCACGTTGAAAGAGAAGTTGTTGTCCTTGCACCACATGGCCAGGTCCCTGACCTCCTCCCTATAGGCTGTCAATGTCGTTGTCGGTGATCAGGCGGTTGATACGGTTGTGTCATCATGAGTGAACAGGGAGTACAGGAGGGGACTGAGCACGCAACCCTGAGGGGCACCTGTGATGAGGATCAGCGTGGCTGATGTGTTGTTACCTACCCTTACCACCTGGGGGCGGCCCGTCAGGAAGTCCAGTATCTAGTTGCAGAGGGAGGTGTTTAATTCCAGGTTCCTAAGCTTATTGATGAGCTTTGAGGGTAGTATGGTGTTGAACGCTGAGCTGTCAGTGAATAGCATTCTCAAATAGGTGATCCTTTTGTCCAGGTAGGAAAGGGCAGTGTGGAGTGCAATAGAGATTCCATCTTCTGTGGATCTGTTGGGGCAGTATGCAAATTGGAGTGGTTTTAGGGTTTCTGGCATGATGGTGTTGATGTGAGGTAGATATGTACGGTAAGCGGTACCGGAGAGCCAAGTCTAGGACCAAAGGCTCCTTAAGAGCTTCTACCCCCAAGCCATAAGACTGCTGAACAATTAAACAAATGGCCACCCGGACTTTTTGGATTGACCCCCTTTGTTTTTACACTGCTGCTACTCGCTGTTTATTATCTATTCATAGTGTCTTTACCCCTACCTACATGTACAAATGACCTCGACTAACCTGTACCCCCGCACATTGACTCAATACCGGTACCCCCTGTATATAGCCTCGTTATTGTTATTTTATTGTGTTACTTTTTCATTACATTTTTTTACTTTAGTTTATTTAGTAAATATCTTCTTAAATCTATTTATTGAACTGCATTGTTGGCTAATTGCTTGTAAGTAAGCATTTCACAGTAAAGTCTACACCTGTTTTCGGCGCATGTGACAAATACATTTGATTTGATTTTGATGAAGGCAGGGTTACGTGACTAGACACACTGATGTCTGAACTTCAGCCAGTCTTCTTTATTTACTGCTTGCTATCTCTCCATTGATTCATCTAAATGGACTTAGATTATCTCTGCCTTATGCAAAAAGCCTGAGCTGGAGTCCCAGACTCCCTAAAGATAGCAGGGGAGACAACTCTGCCGTTACTCTGCCATCCCTTAATTCCAAATGGGCCACCCTTTTTAACCCTACACCCCTTATCTTCAGTCTGGGGGGCTTTGATGTTCTAACTGTAATCAACCAGTCCAGACGATAGATGTGCCACTGACATCGGGCAATCGGCGGAATCTAAATCGTTACATCTCGCCTGACATTAATGTGGCATTTTTGTCGTGGCAAGGTAAAAAAGTGACGCACAGTTCAGGCAGCCATAATTCTTTCAGCCTGAAAATGGCATATTCATATTAGCTGGGAATTAGCTCCTTTTGATGTGGAGGAAAACCAGTGCGCCGGAAAGTGTGAGAGTCCGCTCTTATCTGCACACGTCTAGGCACAATGTGTCAGGGCCGCTGGTCCCTATTCATGCAGACAGCTATTTACCTAACTCTATTTGACATTTCAGATAGGCATCTGAACGGAAGCTCACAACTACAGCAGACAGGGTTTGTCAAATAATGAAGGAATTCTACATGTTTACTACTAAAATATCACCCATTTAAATGAATGTCTGGATTTTTATCTGTCAAGTTATGCTCCTTGCTACTGTTCCCAATGTAAATGTGTCAGAGGTTGACGGGGGTTAGGGACATGTCGTTGCGGGGTGTGTGTGTGTGTTCAATTGTGTGTGTGCTACAGTGTACTGTAAAATGATTCACCAACTCTGTCCTTTGTAATATGCCAATATTTTCAGAAGAATTATCTAGGGAAACCGTTTCATATGCTAATACCTTGTATGCAGGGTAAACAGAATATTGACCGCTCGATTGCTACATGTACTGAAGCTCATTGGACAGATTAGGCATCTGTCATTAACTGTACGTGTTGGGTTGTGGCTGGGTGTAAACAAATGATCCTCGGATTAACACCAACCTTTTATCATTGGTGTAAGAGGATGAACATATCAAAGCTACCACATGAAGGGCTTACCAGCAATATGAAAGGAAAAACCTACTGGAAAGTGGAGAAACGTAACAAGATAAAGCAGTCTGTCAATATTTGTATTAGTATTCATAGATTCATGAAGTCAATCAGACACACAGGGTATTGTGTTTGGTAGTGATTTAACCATGGCACAAGGGTAAAACGAGTGGGTAAAAGCGAGGGCCAGAGAATATGCAGAAATTTGGTGATGCACCATCATAGTAAGATGGGGGATTAACCAAGTCCACATTTCCGGGAGAATGGGATTTGGGTAAACCTGATGCATTATGGGAGTAATGAGGGTAAAACTGATGCATTGTGGGCTTAATAGTCCCTGGTCCAAACCGAGAGAGAGAGAGAGAGAGAGAGAGAGAGAGAGAGATGAAAGGTAGGAGCACAGTGATCTCACACCACCCTGTTTACTGCGTGTGTGCGTGTGTGTGTGTGTGCGTGTGTGTGTCTGACAGTCCCTTTCAGATTACACGTCCCGAGTTCTGGGCTAAAAGGCCAGCGTGCCTTATCTGTGCCTAGAAAGCCTTCCGCACCTTGTGTGTGTGTGTGACCGTGTGTGACTGCATGTGCCACCATGGTGTGCATGCAAATATCCTCCCCTTTGTGTCACACGCGTACCATCCGTCTCCCTCAAGCAGTGAGGAACGCACACGCCAAACCATAGCATATTTAGTCTGCATTTACTGTATTTTTTCCCGGGTGTCATTAATTGTTTAATGAATTGTTCCCAATAAAACAATTGAGTCATTTAATAAGGAGAAATGAGATCAGAAGAACAGGTATTCAAACTGGCTTAGTGATATGACAAAACTGGCCTCTGGAAAACAGGATTCAAATAACATAACGTAGTAGGAATGTTTATCATGCAACACAGTCCTGAGAAAGCATTCCATGTACATCCATGTGTTATAGGGTTATGGCCAGTCAGCCATGTAATAGAATAATCACTCTGTCACTCATCCTTTCCTTTCCTCTTTTTTTTTGTAACTTTTGTGTCATCTGACATCCTACCTATACCGCAGTACTGTACTGCATATACTCTACGCTATATGGTATTGTCACCGAGTGAAAACCCTTCTGTTAAAACGTCTTTGTTCGCCTAAATGTCTTTCCATTCTCGTCTCTCTGCGTGCACTTTATTTGAAGGAACATCTCTCCGGGTTCTATTTTAATAAACATAACCATTGGTACATCTAAGCACTGGCTCTATGGGCTCGGGGTGTGTCAGACATGTTATTGCTATTTTCGCAACCTAGAATGATGTGTGCAGTGCTGGAGGTGGCTCGAAAGGGCTGGGTTTTGGTGAATAAATCAATTGTAGGTGTGTCGATGCTTGACCTCTTACTGGCCAATCAGAATGTGCTCCATGGCTAAATATGTGGTTTCTTCAAATGTGGTTTCTTCAAGTTGTGTATTTACTGTCTATTATGTATTGCCTTGGAATCAACTCCAATTCCAATGTTAGTCCACTATAGTTTGATAGCATACAGAAACAAAATAACTAAATGTAGACCTATCCTATCTTTGCTAAATATGTTAACTTGAACCAGTGGCGATTTTAGCATGTAAACCTTGGTGGGTCAAGAAAATAAATATGTTTAGATGCATGCCTGCAAAGCCACTACACAACACTAAACAATACATTCATTGTTAGGGCCTACATAAAGCCTGCCCAACAGCAGAAGTCATGCTGAATAGTAGGCTTGTGATTGCTTTGCAACACTTGCAGTTAGCCACTGATTCCATCCAAACCCCTCATTGTTGAATTTGCGATTTCCAACTTGCTGTGTAATGTTTATGTCCAATGGCCGATGAGCACCAATACATTTTATCTATACTTCTCTTCATTTGACAAGGATTAAAAAGGATTTGCCAATGGATTGTCAACTTGATTCATGATGATGACTGCTTGTCTAGCTTGCTAGCTAAGAGTTTGTAAATATGATGTTGACATGATCAGTTCAATCAAAGCTACAGTGGATATAATGTGATTTGACGTCATTTTATCTGTGGCCAATGGCCTTCATGGATAGGCACTTGTAAGTAATGTAAATCTATGGCAACACCCAAAGGGCTTGAATGGCCGAGCTCTCCCTGTAGATTTTGTGGTGACATAGTGTCCCCATGAGTGACAGAACACTGAGCCAATCACGGTGCAACAAGAGAACATTACCGATGCTTATGCTCTGTATGTTCCGCTGGCTGCCCCACCACCACATAAAGCACTGCGCTAGGCTGAAACACCTGCATTGTGGAGCTGTCTTACTCAAGAAAGCAGGAAAGAGACCATGTTTGTATGCGGCTTTAATAACTCAATTTTCTTTTTCCTTGCATTGTTTGCAAAATACATTCGCAACGTGCAACAATTTCAAAGATTTTACAGAGCTACAGTTCATATAAGGAAATCAGTCAATTGAAATAAATTGATTAGGCCCTGATCTATGGATTTCACATGACTGGGAATACAGATATGCATCTGTTGGTCAAAGATACCTTAAAAAAGGTAGGGGCGTGGATCAGAAAACCAGTCAGTATCTGGTGTGACCACCATTTGCCTCATGCAGCGCGACATCTCCTTCGCATAGAGTTGAACAGGCAGTTGATTGTGGCCTGTGGAATGTTGTCCCACTCTTCAATAGCTGTGCAAAATTAATGGATATTGGCGAGAACTGGAACACGCTGTTGTACACATCGATACAGATCATCCCAAACATGCTCAATGGGTGACATGTCTGGTGAGTATGCAGGGCATTAAAGAACATGGACATTTTCAGCAGCAGTCCATGAATTGTGTACAGATCCTTGTGACATGGGGCCAGGCATTATCATGCTGAAACATGATGAAGTGATAGTGGCGGATGAAGGCAGACCCTGCGCCAGAACTAATCAGTTGGATGGGCAGTTGATTTCCATAGAAGGGGGGGTGGGGGGGGGGGTGCAATTTCAGAATGTGGGGGGAGATGTCCCTCCACCATCCTCAGTGAAAGTTGCGCCCCTGGTAAAGACCATAGGCAGCTCATGATTTTCAAGTTTGGGGAAGCTTACAAATTGTCATAACGTTTCTGCCGATCTGCGTCCCAGTTATGAATATTTATAAATGCACTTTTCCGTGGAACAGTTTCATTTCAATAATAGTGCTTCTGTTTTACAACATTATTGTCAAGTGGATAATCATACAAATCTGAAGTGAAATGATAAACATCTAAAAGTTCAAATTCAACTATGGTGAGAGCACCAGCCTCTGCCATATGGACACATTGATAAACTGTGGCCCATTACCTGCTAAAGAAATGAGAGCATAGAACTCAGCGATAGCCTATAGGCCAATGCAGCAGTTGGCCTATAACTTTCATCATCAACTAAGTAAATACATAGGCCTAAAGCCGGCACATAAAAAGTGTGGAAAATATATCTTGATTAAAATTCTGTTTCTTTCAATCACATAAATCTCTGTTCTCAGCCTGCCTGCCTCCCTTTCTATTTGTCTTGAATTGAGCTATTGCTAGTGAAGTTCAACATTGTATCAAATTATCACAGGTCCTGCCCAAAAGCTGTCGCTAATGAACTTGCAACATTGTATTAACTAGCCTATAACGGCCCTCAAAGTCTTTATGCGCCAGTGAGCTCAGGACAGAAAGCAGTTTTTTTTAATGACGTTTCCACTAGATATATGGGATCATCAGATCATGATGTTTTGCTCTTTCACACGGAGGCTTGGTGATTATCGAGGCTGGGAGTGTTGGAAAGATTGGTCAAATACTGAGGAACTATCAAATCAAAATCAATTGTTATTTGTCACATACATGTGTTCATCAGATGTTATTGCGGGTGTAGCGAAATGCTTGTTCTTCTAGTTCTGACAGTGCAGCAATATCCAACAAGTAATATCTAACAATTTTACAATTTATACCCTGTACACACAAATCTAAGTTAAAGGAATGGAATTAAGATAATATAAATATATGTACGAGCAATGTCAGAGCGGCATAGACTAAGATACAGTAGAATAGTATAGAATACAGTATATACAGTTGAAGTCGGAAGTTTACCTACACATAGGTTGGAGTCATTAAAACTCATTTTTCAACTACTCCACAAATTTCTTGTTAACAAACAATAGTTTTGGAAAGTCGGTTAGGACATCTACTTTGTGCCTGACACAAGTCATTTTTACAACAATTGTTTACTGTGCCTTTAAACAGCTTGGAAAATTCCAGAAAATTATGTCATGGCTTTAGAAACTGCTGATAGACTAATTGACATCATTTGAGTCAATTGGAGGTTTACCTGTGGATGTATTTCAAGGCCTACTTTCAAACTCAGTGCCTCTTTGCTTGACATCATGGGAAAATCAAAAGAAATCAGCCAAGACCTCCACAAGTCTGGTTCATCCTTGGGAGCAATTTCCAAACGCCTGAAGGGACCACGTTCATCTGTACAAACAATAGTACGCAAGTATAAACACCATGGGACCACGCAGCCGTCATACTGCTCAGGAAGGAGACGCGTTCTGTCTCCTAGAGATGAACGTACTTTGGAGTGAAAAGTGCAAATCAATCCCAGAATAACAGCAGAGGACCTTGTGAAGATGCTGGAGGAAATAGGTACAAAATTATCTATATCTACAGTAAAACGAGTCCTATATTGACATAACCTGAAAGGCCGCTCAGCAAGGAAGAATCCACTGCTCCAAAACCGCCATTAAACAGCCAGACTACGGTTTGCAACTGCACTTGGGGACAAAGATCGTCCTCTGGTCTGATGAAACAAAAATAAAACTGTTTGGCCATAATGACCATCATTACGTTTGGAGGAAAAAGGGGGGGGCTTGCAAACCGAAGAACCACATCCCAACCGTGAAGCACGGGGGTAGCAGCATCATGTCGTGGGGGTGCTTTACTGCAGGAGGGACTGGTGCACTTCACAAAAGAGATGGCATCATGAGGAAAAAAATGATGTGTATATATCGAAGCAACATCTCAAGACATCAGTCAGGAAGTTAAAGCTTGGTCGCAAATGGGTCCAAATGGACATTGACCCCAAGCATACATCAAAGGTTGTGGCAAAATGGCTTAAGGACAACAAAGTCAAGGTATTGGAGTGGCCATCACAAAGCCCTGACCTCAATCCTATAGAAAATATGTGGGCAGAACTGAAAAAGCGTGTGCGAGCAAGGAGGCCTACAAACCTGACTCAGTTACACCAGCTCTGTCAGGAGGAATGGGCCAAAATCACCCAACTTATTGTGGGAAGCTTGTGGAACGTTTGACCCAAGTTAAACAATTTAAAGGCAATGCTACCAAACACTAACTGAGTGTATGTAAACTTCTGACCCACTGGGAATGTGATGAAATAAATAAAAACTGAAATAAATTATTCTCTCTAATATTATTCTGACATTTCACATTCTTAAAATAAAGTGGTGATCCTAACTGACCAAAGACAGTTTTTACTAGGATTGAATGCCAGGAATTGTGAAAAACTGAGTTTAAATGTATTTCGCTAAGGTGTATGTAAACTTACGACTTCAACTGTACATATGAGATGAGTATTGCAGGATATCTAAATATGATTGATATGATATGAGTGACTAGTGTTCCATTTATTAAAGTGGCAAATGATTTATAGTCTGTGTATGTAGGCAGAAGCCTCTCTGTGCTATTGATGGTTATTTAACAGTCTGATGGCCTTGTTTTTCAGTCTCGGTCCCAGCTTTGTTTCACCTGCACTGACTTCGCCTTCTGGATGGTAACGGTGTGAACAGGCAGTGGCTCGGGTGGCTGTTGTCCTTGATGATCTTTTTGGCCTTCCTGTGACATTGGGTGCTGTAGGTAGTTTGCCCACGGTGATGCGTTGTGCAGACCACACCACCCTCTGGAGAGCCATCGGTGTCTGCGACGTGGCTGGTTTTGCTTTTGTAGTCTGTGATTTTCTGTAAATGCTGAATTGAATTGCGACTCCACTTTGTCTCTATACTGACAGTTTTCCTGTTTGATTGCCTTGTGGATGGAATAACTACTCTGTTTTGTATTCTGCCATATTCCCAGTCACCTTTCCATGTTTAAATGCGATGGTTCGCACTTTCAGTTTTGTGCGAATGCTGCCATCTGTCCATGGTTTCTGGTTAGGGTAGGTTTTAATAGTCACAGTGGGCACAACATCTCCTATACACTTCCTGATAAACAGTGTTATCGTCAATATTATTCTCTGAAGCTACCCGGAACATATCCCAGTCTGCATAATTAAAACACATCATTCAAATATTCGGACACACCTCCTCATTCAAGGGTTTGTCTTAATTTTGACTATTGTCCACATTGTAGAATAGTAGTGAAGACATCAGAACTATGAAATAACACATAAGGAATCCTGTAGTAACCAAAAAAGTGTTAAACACATCAACATCTATTTTATATTTGAGATTCTAGCCACCTTTTGCCTTGATTACAGCTTTGCACTCTCTTGGCATTCTCTCAACCAGCTTTATAAAGTAGTCACCTGGAATGCATTTCAAATAACAGGTGTGCCTTGTTAAAAGTTAATTTGTCAAATTTCTTTCCTTCGTAATGCATTTGAGCAGCTCAGTTGTGTTGTGACAAGGTAGGGATGGTATACAGAAGATTTTGGTAAAAGACCAAGTTCATATCATGTCAAGAACAGCTCAAATAAGCAAAGAGAAATTACATTCCTTTATTACTTTAAGAAATGAAGGTCAGTCAATCCGGAAAATGTTGAGAACTTTGAACGTTTCTTCAAGGGCAGTCGCAAAAACCATCAAGCACTATGATGAAACTGACTCTTGTGAGGATACCCACAGGAAAGGAAGACCCAGAGTTACCTCTGCTGCAGAGGACAAGTTCATTCAAGTTACCAGCCTCAGAAAGTTACCAGCCGCAGCTCAAATAAATGCTTCACAGAGTTCAAGTAACAAACATATCTCAACATCAACTGTTCAGAGGAGACTGTGTGAATCAGGCCTTCATGGTCGAATTGCTGAAAAGAAACCACTACTAAAGGACAGCAGTAAGAAGAAGAGACTTCCTTGGACCAAGAAACAAGCGCAATGGACATTAGACTGGTGGAATCTGTCCTTTGGTCTGATGAGTCCAAAATTTAGATTTTTGGTTCTAACCACCGTCTCTTTGTGAGACACAGAGCAGGTGAACCGATGATTTCCGCATATGTGGTTCCCACCGTGAAGCATGGAGGAGGAGGTGTGATGGTGTGGGGGTGCTTTGCTGGTGACACTGCCTGTGATTTATTTAGAATTCAACGCACACTTAACCAGCATGGCTACCACAGCATTCTGCAGCGATACGCCATCCCATCTGGTTTTCAACAGGACAATGAGCCAAAACACACCCAGACTGTGTAAGGGCTCTTTGACCAAGAAGGAGAGTGATGGAGTGTATTTGGTCAATAACAAAAGTTTATCTCAATACTTTGCTATATACCCTTTGTTGGCAATGACAGAGGTCAAACGTTTTCTGTAAGTCTTCACAAAGTTTTCACACACTGTTACTGGTATTTTGGCCTCCATGCAGATCTCCTCTAGAGCAGTGATGTTTTGGGGCTGTTGCTGGGCAACACGGACTTTCAACTCCCTCCAAAATTGTTCTATGGGGTTGAGATCTAGAGACTGGCTAGGCCACTCCAGGACCTTGAAATGCTTCTTACGAAGCCACTCCTTCGATGCCCGGGCGGTGTGTTTGGGATCATTGTCATGCTGAAAGACCTAGCCACGTTTCACCTTCAATGCCCTTGCTGATGGAAGGAGGTTTTCACTCAAAATTCCACGATACATGGCCCCATTCATTATTTCCTTTACACGGATCAGTCGTTCTGGTCCCTTTGCAGAAAAACAGCCCCAAAGCATGATGTTTCCACCCCCATGCTTCACAGTAGGTATGGTGTTTTTTGGATGCAGCTCAGCATTCTTTGTCCTCCAAACACAACGAGTTGAGTTTTTACCAAAAAGTTATATTTTGGTTTCATCTGACCATGTGACATTCTCCCAATCTTCTTCTGGATCATCCAAATGCTCTCTAGCAAACTTCAGACGGGCCTGGATATGTACTGGCTTAAGCAGGGGGACACGTCTGGCACTGCAGGATTTGAGTCCCTGGCGGCGTAGTGTGTTACTGATGGTAGGCTTTGTTACTTTGGTCCCAGCTCTCTGCAGGTCATTCACTAGATCCCCTCGTGTGGTTCTGGGATTTTTTCTCACCATTCTTGTGATCATTTTGACCCCACGGGGTGAGATCTTGCGTGGAGCCCCAGATCGAGGGAGATTATCAGTGGTCTTGTATGTCTTCTATTTCCTAATAATTGCTCCCACAGTTGATTTCTTCAAACCAAGCTGCGTACCTATTGCAGATTCAGTCTTCCCAGCCTGGTGCAGGTCTACAATTTTGTTTCTGGTGTCCTTTGACAGCTCTTTGGTCTTGGCCATAGTGGAGTGTGACTGTTTGAGGTTGTGGACAGGTGTATTTTATACTGATAACAAGTTCAAACAGGTGCCATTGATACAGGTAATGAGTGGAGGACAGAGGAGCCTCTTAAAGAAGAAGTTACAGGTCTGTGAGAGTCAGAAATCTAGCTTGTTTGTAGGTGACCAAATACTTATTTTCCACCATAATTTGCAAATCAATTAATTAAAAATCCTACAATGTGATTTTCTGGATTTTTTTCTTCTCATTTTGTCTGTCATAGTTGAAGTGTACCTATGATGAAAATTACAGGGCTCTCATATTTTTAAGTGGGATAATTTGCACAATTGGTGGCTGACTAAATACTTGTTTGCCCCACTGTATGTATATATATTTATATATATATATGTATATTTATATATCTTTTTTAACCCCTTTTTCTCCCCAATTTTGAGATATCCAATTGTTAGTTATAGTCTTGTCCCATCACTGCAACTCCCCTCATCCCACAGGGGCCAAACATCCTGTCTGCCATCTGCCCTGTACAGTTGAAACCGGGATTCATCAGTGAAGAGCACATTTCTCTGCTGAGCATTTGCCCACTGAAGTCGCTTATGACGCCGAACTGCAGTCAGGTCATGACCCTGTTGAGGACGACGAGCATGCAGTTGAGCTTCCCTGAGACGGTTTCTGACAGTTTGTGCAGAAATTCTTTGTTTGTGCAAACTCACAGTTTCATCAGCTGTCTGGGTGGCTGGTCTCATATGATCCAGCAGGTGAAGAAGCCAGATGTGGAAGTCCTGGGCTGACATGGTTACACGTGATCTGTTGTTGCGAGGCCTGTTGGATGTACTGCCAAGTTCTCTATAATGACATCGGAGGCAGCTTATGGTAGACAAAATGAACATTCCATTATTTGGCAACAGCTCTGGTGGATATTCCTGCAGTCAGTATGCCAATTGCATGCTCCTTCAAAAATGGAGACATCTGTGGTATTGTGCTTTGTGACAAAACTGCACACTTTAGTGTGGCCTTTTATTGTCCCCAGCACAAGGTGCACCTGTGTAATGATCATGCTGTTTAATCAGCTTCTTGATATGCCACACCTTTCAGGTGGATGGATTATCTTGGCAAAGCCCACTAACAGGGATGTAAAACAAATTGTGGATCAAACTTGAGAGAAATAAGCTTTTTGGGCATATGGAACATTTCTAGGATCTTTTATTTCAGCTCATGAAACGTGGGAACAGAACTTAACATGTTGCGTTTATGTTTTTTCTGATATAGGGGCCTACTGCATTATGGCTGAGCATGGACATGCCAAACATTGTCAATAATCAAGATGAAATTCATTATTCATAAGGTCTGAAAAGAGAGTGAATAATTTTTTTATCAAATTCTATGTCTAAATACACTTACAGGCACCATAATTGCTCCCCGTGAGGGTTTGATGCACATCCAAAATTTGACAGTAGCTGGACAAAGATACAATATAAATAGAAAGGGAGAAAGTTCAGTCCCTGTTGTACTGCTCCCAAATGTCATGTTTTGTGAACATAATCTGAACCGTTTTACAGATCAGATTGCATTCAAACTCATCAAGAAGTTGCATTGCATGCGTGCCATGGACATTCTCACCATGAAACCAGGACCGTGAATTATTCTAATAAGTAAACAAGCAATCTGTGTTTTTTTTAACAACAAGAACGCTAAATAATTGTAAAATGTAATGATCTCATAAAATCAGCAGGAGCAAAAAGACATTGCTGTTGAAGCAGCCTTCATTATAGTAGGCCCAGGGTAAGGGTAGCCTGTCGAGGGGTAGGGTCTTTGCTGTTGAAGCAGCCTTCATTATAGTAGGCCCAGGGTAAGGGTAGCCTGTCGAGGGGTAGGGTCATTGCTGTTGAAGCAGCCTTCATTATAGTAGGCCCAGGGTAAGGGTAGCCTGTCGAGGGGTAGGGTCTTTGCTGTTGAAGCAGCCTTCATTATAGTAGGCCTAGGGTAAGGGTAGCCTGTCGAGGGGTAGGGTCTTTGCTGTTGAAGCAGCCTTCATTATAGTAGGCCCAGGGTAAGGGTAGCCTGTCGAGGGGTAGGGTCTTTGCTGTTGAAGCAGCCTTCATTATAGTAGGCCTAGGGTAAGGGTAGCCTGTCGAGGGGTAGGGTCTTTGCTGTTGAAGCAGCCTTCATTATAGTAGGCCTAGGGTAAGGGTAGCCTGTCGAGGGGTAGGGTCTTTGCTGTTGAAGCAGCCTTCGTTATAGTAGGCCTAGGGTAAGGGTAGCCTGTCGAGGGGTAGGGTCTTCAACATATGAAACGGAAAGCAAGCAATTGTTACAGGAAAATAAGTTATAAATAAGAGGTACAATGGTATTCGCTGAGGTTTTCATCTCTCGTTTCATGTTCGGCATGGACACATTTAACCTTTACACCGTGGAGGAGTTTTTACGCACGTATAAAAATGAGAGCTGCATGTCTAAAATAATGTGGGCCTGCCTACAATATATACTGTAGATTAAAAGGGAATGTCTGCTCACTGTTTAGCTCCTCTCAAACTTGATGTTTTAAAAAAAGCTTCAGCGATGAAGATTTATTTCCAAGCGGTCTTACGAGCCAAACCCTTTATCGACAGTCTTGACTACTTCTCGATTGCATTGGGCATGACGAAAGAAATCGCCTTCATTGAAAGGAGGGCAGCCAGAGTTACCACACCACATTAGAAGATGAAAATATGTGGTTTTTGGCGATGGCTTTATGGGATAGCTAGCAACTTGTAAACAATTACCCAATCTTATAAGTGACTACTATGTTAATAGTAATATTAAATTATACACATGGGCTGTTAAGCCAATTATATTATATGACTGTTGCTTCCCGTTTAAATTTGCGCACTGATGTAATGACGTTTGTTTTTGATGATAATTATTAGGTGGAGGTCGCTAGCTTCAATGGCATCTTCAGCCTCGCCTAGCCAAGCTTTGTCTGCAGTGTAAGCTAGCTTGATTTGCTATAAAGTTAGAGAAACAAGTTGAGCAAAAAGTAACTAAACAAAACATGTTTTATTATCACCTGAAATAATAATGTATATTTATCCTGTCTTGAATGAAAATGTCATATTTTGCTATCTTCCAGAAAAATAGTGATCTCTGACGAGAGACAGGCTCTCCTCCATTTTGTGTTACAAACGGTACACGTATGTGTCCGTAGAGGGGCAAGACTCCGTGAAGATGACATACAGAGCATGACTTTTGTTCCCATGCTCATATGGGCTGTGTGCATCACGGCTGGATAGGCTGCGTTTCCGCTGTCAAAATGAATGCCATAACCAACCGCGTTACCTATAACACCAGCTTTTGGTTGGTCTTAAATATCCCTACCAGCGCAGCCTGAAATTAGCCCTTTAGAGCACGTATTTCCACCCCTCCCATCTGAGCACAAGCGAGCTGATATAAGACAGGTACATTTACAATTGTTGTGCAACAGTTACAAAATAGCAGAGCGCTGGCTATCTATAAGTACCTAGGTGTCTGGCTAGACTGCAAACTCTCCTTCCAGACTCACATCAAACATCTCCAATCAAAAATCAAATCCAGAGTCGGCTTTCTATTCCGCAACAATCCTTCACTCACGCTGCCAAGCTTACCCTATAAAACTGACTATCCTACCGATCACTTCAGCGATGTCATCTACAAAATGGCTTCAACACTCTACTCAGCAAACTGGATGCAGTCTGTGCCATCCGTTTTGTCACTAAAGCACCTTATACCACCCACCACTGCGACTTGTATGCTCTAGTCGGCTGGCCCTCACTACATATTCGTCGCCAGACCCACTGGCTCCAGGTCATTTACAAGTCCATGCTAGGTAAAGCATCTCAGTTCACTGGTCACGATGGCAACACCCATCCGTTGTATCTCACTGATCATCCCTAAAGCCAACACCTCATTTGGCCGCCTTTCGTTCCAGTACTCTGCTGCCTGTGACTGGAACGAAATTGCAAAATCGCTGAAGTTGGAGACTTTTATCTCCCTCACCAACCTCAAACATCAGCTATCCGAGCAGCTAACCGATCGCTGCAGCTGTAATAGTCTATAGGTAAATAGCTCACCCTTTTTCACCTACCTCATTCCCATGTTTTTATACTGTTTTTATTTATTTACTTTTCTGCTCTTTTGCACACCAATATCTCTACCTGTACATGCCCATCTGATCATTTATCACTCCAGTGTTAATCTGCAAAATTGTATTATTCGCCTACCTCCTCATGCCTTTTGCACACATTGTATATAGACTGCCCATTTTTTTTTTTCTACTGTGTTATTGACTTGCTAATTGTTTACTCCATGTGTAACTCTGTGTTGTCTGTTCACACTGCTATGCTTTATCTTGGCCAGGTCGCAGTTGCAAATGAGAACTTGTTCTCAACTAGCCTACCTGGTTAAATAAAGGTGAAATAAAAAAAAAAAAATAAAAATAACAGGTCGAAATTGTCAACGACCGTGCGTTTGACACGAGCGCCGCCTTAACGCCAGACGAAAATAGAACCCTCCTTCTTCTGGAGCTTCTGTCGCAGTTGTGACCAGTAAACTTTGTCTCTAGTAGCTCTGTTTATTTGCTGGGGGGATGTTGACTGAATTGAGTTGACTGAGTCATTTATTATATTAGGCCTTGTTTAAATATGCATGGCGACTCCCACCCCTCTTAATCATTCAGATTGCTCCGGCAAAAAACAAAACAAAGAACAAACGTGATCGATGTAATGTAAACACACTCTCTCTCTCTCTCTCTCTCTCTCTCTCTCTCTCTCTCTCTCTCTCTCTCTCTCTCTCTCTCTCTCTCTCTCTCTCTCTCTCTCTCTCTCTCTCTCTCTCTCTCTCTCTCTCTCTCTCTCTCTCTCTCTCTCTCTCTCTCTCTCTCTCTCTCTCTCTCTCTCTCTCTCTCTCTCTCTCTCTGTCTCTCGCTGTCTCTCTCTCTCTCTCTCTCTCTCTCTCTCTCTCTCTCTCTCTCTCTCTCTCTCTCTCTCTCTCTCTCTCTCTCTCTCTCTCTCTCCCCCACTTTAAACACTCACAACGTCATTATACTATACAATAAGCCCAGCCTGTGTGTGCACTGTGCATGTATGCATATGAAATAACCCTCCTCCCCATCTTCATTTTATTCCTTTATTTTTTTCATATGTATACTTACCCACTCTCGTGGCATATTTTCAATCATTATTAGAATGCAGGCAGCTCAAGGCTCTGAGCCCTAACCCTCGGTATGTTTGGTGTGTGATAAAAGGTGAAAGCGCTATCAATCTTTATTGTCTGTCCCGCACACTGTAATTGCATTCAATAGTCCACTGATTCTCTTGTCTGCGCTAATGTCGGGGAGCAGTGAGGAGCCAGATGCTTGGACTAGATCGCACAGGCACACACTCATGTGCACACACACACACACACACACACTCAAACACACAGACATGCGCACACACACACACACACACATGCACACAGACATTATCTCACACGCCACACACAGACACTTACACACACCCACGGTCTACTCCTCCAAGCCTGGCAGCAGCACTCGCTAGCTCAGCCCCGTTGATAAATTGTTGACAATATAGATTGTGAGAGTGTATATAGGAGAAGATTCATACCTTGTCGGAGTGCCTCGCAACAGTGATGTCACAGAGGGGGCAGGTCATGTACTATTCAAATTCGGCAAAGGGGACTGGAGGAGTGCCAAGAACCCGATTGGATCTCAATGAATAGTAAAGAGGGAGAGAGGGGGGGTGTTGATGTTGTCATATTTCAGACGTGAGCCTATTCTATTCAAACAAAACTATTACATGGCATTTGAAAATATATATCTTTGTCTGTGCTTTGCTCTCACCTGTTAATGTTATTTTGGGATGGTTTGTGTGTGTTTGTGTCCCTGCATCATGCTTGCATACATGTGCAGGGTGTGTGTTTGTACGTGTGTTAGGGGATGATTCCTTATTGCCTTACAACACAATGCAAAGGAGTGCATATTGCAGACTAGCTTCTATTGCTTTGCCTCTCACCTAGGCTGACTTGATAGGGCGTATACAGAACATGTGGAGCTATAAGTAATGGCTTTGTGTTTGCTGTCATACATGAACAGACAGTGGATACAAAGCAACGGACCAGGGAATATGAAAAACCTCACCTTTCCAAGAGCTGTGTGGGTATTGGTGACCTATACATGATATTGTGGTTTCTTTGCTAGGATCCTGCAGGAGTTGTAAGACACAATTTCTCTTCATGTTATTGAAGCGTTTTCTTTTCTGTATCATCGTTCACTGTGCTTTGTTGGCTAATTATCATTAGCATTAACAGTGTTCTTTTCAATGTGTATTAAGTGGGCCAACTAACAAGTGGCTATCTAACATCAACTCACTGTTGAATGAATGCAACTGAGTTCAAATGGTCAGGTTTTTGCTGCTATAACACTACAAAAGTAGTTGAAATGTATTTGAAGGTGGATATTTGTGATCATGCATGTTTGTGTGTGTGTGTGTGCATAAGGCATACTGTATGTGTGTGCATGTGCACACGCACCTATATGCACGTTGATACACACACGTGTTTCTGTCCTGTGATATATATATATATTATGTGTGGTAATACATCCTTGAAAATCAAAGGAAATTACCTCGGTGTGCAGAGTTTAGCATGTTTTTAACCAGCCGAATGGCTTTGTACGGAGATTCCCCAGGGCCTGTACCGCCTCTCCTCGGAACGCCATGCCGGATAAGGGCAGTAATTCCCACTTTTAGGATTCCATTAATCTCGTTGCTCCACGGTTCCTGACACAGGGGAGAGGGCTGTTTTGCATATCGCCTTCCCAAGATGGCCGGCTGTTTACATGATAGCCTCCAGGTTGAATCTGATCATCAAGCTACCTCTCTGTGCTCCCATGCATATAGAGAAAGAAGATGTTTTACTGGGGGAAGTGGATTTATTGATGCAATATTGAATGTTATTGCTCAGCCAAGAATTAGAATATGGGTATCTAATATATTGATATATTATCCAAACTACTGTTCATCTAAGTATTAGAAATAGGTTGTATACCTTATCTTGGTTGTTTTGTACAGTATGTGTCTCTTGGATGATGAAACGATGAGAGTTAGATATGTGTCGTAGATAGTATAATGGTGCGATGTGAAGAAGTAGCTCTTGTGAATAGAGCCATTTGTTGATGACAAAATTCTCTTCATAGAGTGATGGGTGACAGAGTAGATAGAAATGTACGGCTATTCATTGCTCGCTGATAGTTAATGTGAACAGTGCCATTTCCTCCACAATTGTGGGGGGGGAGAAAACATTACAGGAGAGTCCTTCATTTGAAATTCAAACCCTGTGTAAATGTATCGGTAATTAATATTCTCGCAACATTCTCTTAATATCAAATGAACAAGATGAATGTGGACGGGGGAGGAGTCAAGTTAGCTGAAGACGGAATTAGTCATATTTTTTATCACTCTGCTGTTTAGCAGCAGAAGTTGAAACCGTGTGAGGCGGGAATGAGGAGGTGTGTCTCTTCTCTTGTTAAGTATCTTGGGCTCTTTCCTCATTGTCTTTACATCGTGTTTCTGTCTATGCGTGAGTGCGTCAAGCTGAGGCTCATTTCCAACACGTGTAAATCACAGCTGTGCACTAACACACAGGCAGAAGACAACGCTGGAGTCGGATATCTGCAGATGACTCACACTCTGTCAATTCTGGCTTAATATGTTTCTAAGGAGTTAATCAAACAAAAACAAACCTCCTGAAGTGAAAAATCATCCCTAAAACAGTGTTTCTCCAGAATCCTTAGAAGGATGATTTACAGATAACACAAGGTAAGGTTTAAGACAGCTAGACTCGGTGGTTATTTGTTTTGTTGGTGTCAGTCCTGTGCGTAGTACACGCAACAACAATTTGCATTCGATCCTAATGCGTTGCCAGGCAGCTATGCTGAAGTTTTCTATTCGTACACTACACTGTACTATTGTCACACACACACTGTCACACACATACCCGATACCACTGTCAATAAACCGTCTCAGTCACATTCACTCATGTTCTTTGAGTCTGGGAAAACAGTTTAGCTGCCATAAGTGCATTTCATGCTTTTTAATTGACATGATGGAATTTTAATTCCTACCACGTCTCGGTTATGTAATGGCAATAAGTGAGTGTCCGACCTCATGTAATGTTGAATTCCTCGCTCTCCATCGCTTCCATAGATAAAGCTTTGCCAAGGCAACACTAGGTTCAAACGTTCAAGTGGAACTGTGCTTTTCCTATTTAAAAATATATATTTATGGCCCAAGATGTAAAATGAAGGGATGTATTTTTGTTTATTCCTCTCTCAAGTACTCTAATCTCTCTCCTGTATAGCTGGGAGCTCCGTTCAATGAATCTATTAGACCGGGCAGATGTTTAATTGTACCTATAGAAATGAGCGCAGGCTACAGCTGCTATGGCGACCCCAGAGAAACGAAAACAAACTCATCCCATAATGACCTATCGCCGATGGATACAGCAGTGTTTACTCTCATTGACTCTGTCCCATATGGCAAATGACAGAGGTGATGAACAGGTGAGGAGAGAGAGGAATAGAGAGGAGAGCTAAATATGGATAAAGAGAAAGTGATACAAACAGGTAGAGAGAAAAAGAGACAGTAGAGGTGACATATTAATGGACTCTGATCATCATTAGCTCTCATGTACCATCCACCGCCACCGCATCGTCTCTTTGCCGGAGGCCATGTTTTCAGACTCGCCGTGTCATGTTTCTGTGACCGGCTATAGCCAACTCCGGTGTGAAAACCTCACACCATTCCATCCGGTGGACGAGTGATCACACAAGCCCCAAGAATAGCACCAAATTATTCATGGTGAGACATGACGAGTCTCTGTGAAAATATGACTTTCTCTCAGACCACAGCTAACTGGCTAGGTTAGAGACATGTTCTGATAAATGAATGTTAGCCAACGATAGCCAGACTGCTTTGTTTAGAAATGCTGTAGCTCTGTGGAGCCCCTGGCCCTGGCAATTCCACAATCAAAATAAATCAGTATCTCTCAGTTCTACAGGTCACGTCATCTCATTCTACGGCCAAGATATCTTACTTTATTGAGACAATGTAACTCAAGGTTTGAAGATCATAGACAAATTCAGCTCCATCTCAAGTTCTAAAATACATTGAACCAAATCAGCCCTATTGCTTCTCAAGACCCCAATGGAGGACCTCATTTCTACTTATGGAATCCTAAGCGTTTCCCATTTTAAATATTTGGGGAAAAAAACATTTCCCTTGTTTCATAAAACCATTAACAGAACACTCAAATAAATGAACTCCGACCTCAGTAGATGGACTAATATCCCAGTTGCAGAATATATATTGTCAAAATGAATATATATAGTTCAATGCTTCCCATGGCTCCCCTTTCTGTCTATTGGGATAAAATTCATAGTGCGGTTTCAAAATATATGTGGCAAGGTAAACGTTCCCGGATAAAATGAACAAGGACTATTCTTACCAAACTTGCATTTCCAGGCATTAGCATTTCGTCCCATTTTAAATTGGTTTAGACATGATTATTCCACCCCCTGGCTGAGTATAGAGAAATATGGTGTCTCCTATTGCCCTGGAAGAGGTGGTGTTCACTGATATATCCCTTAAACAATGTAAACTACGCAAATTTGTATTTGGTGCAAAATTTAAGAAGAATGTAACTGGGAATCGAAATGTCATGCCCTTACCCCAATATTTCACAATAATGCCTTGCGATATGGAGGGCGGCCTATGTTGGCCTATGGAATCCCTAGGAAAACCCAACTACTGAACCATCCGATTATGGGATTAAAAAAACAACAACATCTATCTCTATAATATATAAAACAACATATTCTGAGCTAGCCATTAAAAAAGTATGGTCCGTAGATCTAATTGAATCTGATCAACCTTTTAACTGGAACAGAGTATGGAAAAAATATGATCTTGGCATCCCATAATCCGAACAATCAACTAATACATTTTAAGTTTGTTCACAGACTGTATTTAACAGTGGGAGTGCCCTGCAGTTTAATGCTTCTGTGGAAAAGTTTGAAAATGTATTTAGAGGTGCATGAATCGAAATATTCAATGCTTCGCATCTATTATGTTGCTTAACTAGGATAGCTCCATGAATCTCTCAATCAATCAGAGAAGTTTTCTGCTGGCAGGCATCACTGCCGCATAACAGATGTTGACTCTTGGATGACAATTACCCCACTCTCTCTCAATTCACCAGTGGATACAGTTATTGTTAGAAGTTATAACATTAGAATTATCGACAGCGAGAATGAATGGTGCTAGTCAAGGAACAATTGAGGCCTGGACGAATACAGTGCCTTTGGAAAGTATTCAGACCCCTTGACTTTTTCCACATGTTGTTATGTTACAGCCTTATTCTAAAAATGGATTAAGTAAAACCTTTTCCTCATCAATCTCATCATCAACGAGACTCGAAATTGAGCTCAGGTTCATCCTGTTTCCATTGATCATCCTTGAGATGTTTCTACAACTTGATTGGGTCGGTCCACCTGTGGTAAATTAAATTGATTAGCCGTGATTTGGAAAAGCACACACCTGTCTATATAAGGTCCCACAGTTGACAGTGCATGTCAGAACAAAAACCAAGCCATGAGGTCGAAGGAATTGTCCGTAGAGCTCCGAGACAGGATTCTGTCAAGGCACAGATCTGGGGAAGGGTACCAAAACTAATTCTGCAGCATTGAAGGTCCCAAAGAACACAGTGGCCTCCATCATTCTTAAATGGAAGAAGTTTGGAACCACCAAGACTCTGCCTAGATCTGGTCGCCCAGCCAAACTGAGCAATCGGGGGAGAAGGGCCTTGGTCAGGGAGGTAATCAAGAACCGATGGTCACTCTGACAAAGCCCTAGATATCCTAAAGCACTCCACCAATCAGGCGTTTATGTTAGAGTGGCCAGACGGAAGCCACTCTACAGTAAAAGGCAAATGACAGCCCTTTGCCAAAAGGCACCTAAATGACTCTCAGACCATGAGAAACAAGATTCTCTGGTCTGATGAAACTAAGATTGAACTCTATGTTTAACACATTTTTGGTTACTACATGATTCCATGTGTTATTTCATAGTTGTGATGTCTTCACTATTATTCTACAATGTAGAAATTTGTAAAAATGAAGAAAAACCCTGGAATGAGTAGGTGTGTCCAAACTTTTGACTGGTACTATATATATGCACTGAGTATACCAAACATAAAGAACACCTTCCTAATATTGAGTAATACCCCCCCCTTTGCCCTCAGTTGAACATCCTCAGTTCACCAGGGCATGGACTCTACAAGGTGTCGAAAGCGTTCCACAGGGATGCTGGCCCATGTTAAATCCAATTTTTCCCACAGTTGTGTCAAGTTTGTTGGATGTCATTTGGGGGTGAACCATTCTTAATACAATCAGGAAACTGTTGAGTGAAAGACCCAGCAGCATTGCAGTTCTTGACACAAACCGGTGCGCCTGTCACATACTACCATACCCCGTTCAAAGGCACTTAAATATTTTGTCTTGCCCATTCACCCTCTGAACACAATCCTTTCAAGACTTAAAAATCCTTCTTTAACCTGTCTTCTCCCCTTCATCTACACTGGTTGAAGTGCATTTATCAAGTGACATCAATAAGTGATTATAGCTTTCACCTGGATGTACCTGGTCATTCTATGTCATGGAAAGAGCATTGCTTTCATATTTCTTTGTATACTCAGTGTATTAGAAATATTAGAAATGATAACATTACAATTATCGACAGCAAGAATGAATGGTGCGAGTCAACCTCCCATCGCATCCCATTGTACTGTGTATATATATATATATACAGTATATATATAATGGGATTGAATGGAGGTTGGGGCTGTTGGCCAACTTCTTGTGTTTTCTTTTCCTGTGGACATTTAATTTATTATCAATTAAACTCTGTATGTGTTTCTTACAGTTTTTATTTTCTTTTGACTGGCAGCCTACGGGTACATGTTTTATAAACGTATACGTTTATATGGATAATGTACCTGTAACCCCCAACAAAAAATAACAAACCAAAATGTGGTACCGTGCACGATGATTGTTTATTTGTATGCATCACGATAAGCTCCTTCAAATGCCTATGGCGACGAACAAGTAACGCATGTAGAATATTTTTGCAATACACACTCACACACGCTGACCGTAGGGATAGGGTAGTGGAGTTTGACAGTCACGTTAATGTATGTTGTAGCTGCAGAGCGAGGTGGAAGCACAACATTTGCTCACTCATTAAATATACACTAGAGCTTAAAGTATGTAACTCTCAGGTTCAGCATCTAAATTAGTGTCCTCACACCTCGCGTTTTGGCGTATTGCCTACAGCTGTAACGATCCTCTTCATCTGAGGGACAGGAATATGAAAGATCGTTGTAACGGCTGTTGGTGGAAGAAGTTGAGGACCAAGGTGCAGTGTGGTACGCGTTCATCCTTTTAATATTGGAACTGAACACTGATTAACAACACAAGAACAACTGAAACAGTTCTGTCTGATGCAGACACAAAAACAGAAAGCAAACTACCCACAAAACCCATGTGGCAAGAGCTACCTAAGTATGGTTCTCAATCAGAGACAATGACAGCTATCCCTGATTGAGAACCATACCCGGCCTAAAACAAAGAAATACAAAAACATAGAAAAAGGAACATAGAATGCCCACCCTAGTCACACCCTGGCCTAACCAAAATAGAGAATAAAAGCCTCTCTATGGCCAGGGCGTGACAATCGGACCAAACTGCAGCGTGGTACTTGTCCATGTTAAATTTATTACAACTGAACACTGAATACAAAATAACAAAAGTGAAACAACGAAAATCGAAACAGTCTTATCAGGTGACACAACACAAAACAGGAAACAGTTCTGTCTCGTGCAGACACAGAGACAGAAAACAACTATCCACAAACACAGGTGGGAACAGGCTACCTAAGTATGGTTCTCAATCAGAGACAACGATTGACAGCTGCCTCTGATTGGGAACCATACCAGGCCAAAACCAGAAATACAAAACATAGAATGCCCACCCCAACTCACGCCCTGACCAAACTAAAATAGATACATAAAAAAGGATTTAAGGTCATGACATGACAACAGCCTCATGTCCAAACCGATGCTGACATGCAGGAGTCACCAAACTTTAAAATGTAGCCAAACTTTAATGAGACTTTTAATGACATAAATGTAGACTAAACACCAGTCATTTTTGACGAATATAATGAAGGATAATTAACATGAACATCTAAAGGCTTGATTCTGTCGACTACTCAATGCACGGTTCATTCAGATCAAATTGTCACAAGACCTGGGAGTGAAGGACAGTGCATGTGGCACAACGCAGATCACCCAACTTGAATCTGAGCGAGTAGTGGTCAGCATTTTGAAACTATTTAACCATAAATGTAATTGTTTATAACCTGAAAGTTTGTCAGTTTATAAAGCATGTCCTACCTTCTTTCAAAGTAGCCTAGCCTAGCCCTGAGAATTATTTTATAAATACATTATTTGATATTTGGTTGTAATTGTGATGTTGCAATATTTGATAGGCTCCAAAGGGTGGCCAACCATCCTCCAGGAGAGCTTTAAAGGCTCATTGTTATATTTTAAGACAGGTTTGAATATGCAAAAAAGCCAATAGGCAGAGTGTAGCCTACAGGACAAGTGGCTAAAAAAAGTTAATGACAAGCCTTGCCACTTCTTCACATGGATATATCGGCTGAAGAATCCAAAAAACCCAAAGGTCTGTCACTCAACTCTAGGGAAGAGTCCCACTGGTGGTGGGGAAGACATTTTCAGAGGGAGCAGCTATGCCATGCTAAACTGTTCAATGCTATGCTATGCTACGCTAAGCTAGTGTTATCCTACTGTATATCTGACATTCAGGAGTGGCATCTAGTTTTCAGGATTGAGGCATTGTCTTACGTCAGGTAGCGCAGCGATTCTGTCGGTCGAGAGACGAGGATTTTATAGGAGACGCCACCTGTAGGAATACAATGGGTTTGAAGTGAATTGCAATTTAATTCAGTCACTTCAAGAGATGATTTGAGACTACAATTCTAAAATTGCAACGTGCCATTTATTCTCAAGGATCTTTCCATTTCTAAAAGGGAATTTCAATTGGCTTCTTCAATTGACTGACTCCAAATAGATGTTTTGTGGTTTGCAATGGAGAGTTGAAGCAAAACTTAAGAGTTAAATACCTTATCTTCTGCCACTGAGTATCATGTGTCAATACACAGCCAGTCATCAGGTATGAAAGAGACATACAGCCTTTGTTCCCTGCATTCTTCTTTGAACAGCAGCGCCGTCATTATGCAGCTTTATTAAATATTGATCATGTGTTTGAGGTGGCAGCTTGTTAGATGGCTGTAGGGGTAACAGCTATAGGTAATTATTCATGGGTGCCACATCAGAAAACAAAATAATTATACACATTGGCACACCGTCCACTTTATTTATATACTCAGCAACTTTATTTACTTCCAAGCGTCTTGGTAGGACAATCTTCCCTTTCTTTCCCTTTGATCTTTCAGTCTTTTCTCGACATGCTAAACATTCACACATCCACACACACTGTGAATTTGATATACTGTACAGGTGCACGAGCACACACTCTCCCACAACCACCCACACACAGCATCGACTCTTAGCCTGCAGGCTTCACATAGCAGAGTATCGTTTTTTTTTTTTCATTTTTTTTTTTTTTTTCATTTACTTGATTAAAATAGATTTGCATATGGAAATTGTGATAAAATTGTATTAATTTGTTATGAACAAAGGATAATTACTTTCACATATTAAAAGCAAATCATACAAAGGAGATGGAGGAGGGACAGGTGATGATGAGGATATTGATATTGAACTCTGCTCAGTTAGGGCTTCTCATTCCACCCACACACTGGCTACTTCTACCCACTAACTCCCATGAAACACACACATACGTGCACGCACACCCGCACACACACACACACACACACACACACACACACACACACACACACACACACACACACACACACACACACACACACACACACACACACACACACACACACACACACACACACACACACACACACACACACACACACACACACCTCCCATGCCACCCCCAACCTGCCACCATGTTCTTGGCTGTGGTGTGCGATATTATGGAACAGAAACCAATAAGAACTGAGCTTGAGCTATAAGAACATTTCGACCATGGCAACTATTTATAAGCAGGCTACCAGTGTGTACAGAAACAGGGATAGAACGTGTGTGCTTGTAAGAGCGTGTGATGAGTGTGAATGTTTTTTGCTACTGTGTCCAGGAGTATCTGTGTGACACTATAGCAACTCAAACTGGTCTCCTCATGAGCCAAAAAAAAACAGGCTAATTAATTAAGAACAGTATTAGAAGTAATGGGATATTATAATATAAATTGCTACATTCTGGAACCAATTTAATCCAATTACTGAAACCCCTCATGAATATAATACCTCAGAAATCACTCGGTAAAGGTCTAAAGGGAGAGATGTCAGACTATTACACAAAAAGAAAAACGATCTCATTCTTTTTTCAACTCTGAGACCAACGATAATTTGAATGGTTAAAACGAATGGTAATTTGAATAGCAAACCTAATGATAATGAGTTAATTGACATTTTAGGTCATTTCAACCTGAGTGCTTCTAGCTTTAAGTCTTCTCTGTTTGATAAAGACTAAATAGCTTTAGTGTTAATTCATGTTCTCTCTTAATAGATTTGCTTGTCTTAGAAAGGAGGACCATAGCTTATAGAAGAAAGTATTGCATGTACTCTATCTATTGGTTGGTCCTACTTTAAATGAAGTAATGCTGGTTCTGTGGTTCTGTCGTTACATAGGCAGGCTCACTGGGTACATCCTGTTACATACGTTACTGTAGAATTGTTTTGTTGAGTAGACATTGTTTCAGTAGTACTTTTTCAGTATTTTAGGAAATTGTACTGTAACTGCAGCAAATGATTTCCTAATGAAATATCATTATTTTTTCGGTAGAAAAGTTGGTTGTTCTTTATATCAGTGACTAATTTATCCACGGCATAATGCACATGTAATTACATCAACTCTCTCTTTTATCAAACGGAGCCAGAAATGTGGCCTAAATGGAAACATATGGACATTAGTGCGAAATATGGAGAACTATGCGAAGGAATTGCTATGTATTCCCTCGCCGATCCTCCAGCCAATCCCAGAGAAGAACAAATGATGATTTGAAGTTGGATTGTATAGCTGCGGTGAATGAGAAACAAAATGCATAATGTTGTTTATTGTTTTTGGAAACGTATGCATGTAAAACGTCGTTGTTTATTGTTTTTGGAAATGTATGCCTGTAAAACGTTGTTGTTTATTGTTTTTGGAAATGTATGCATGTAAAACGTTGTTGTTTATTGTTTTTGGAAATGTATGCATGTAAAACGTTGTTGTTTATTGTTTTTGGAAATGTATGCATGTAAAACGTTGTTGTTTATTGTTTTTGGAAATGTATGCATGTAAAACGTTGTTGTTTATTGTTTTTGGAAATGTATGCATGTAAAACGTTGTTGTTTATTGTTTTTGGAAATGTATGCATGTAAAACGTTGTTGTGTATTGTTTTTGGAAATGTATGCATGTAAAACGTTGTTGTTTATTGTTTTTGGAAATGTATGCATGTAAAATGTTGTGTATTGTTTTTGGAAATGTATGCATGTAAAACGTTGTTGTGTATTGTTTTTGGAAATGTATGCATGTAAAACGTTGTTGTTTATTGTTTTTGGAAATGTATGCATGTAAAACGTTGTTGTTTATTGTTTTTGGAAATGTATGCATGTAAAATGTTGTGTATTGTTTTTGGAAATGTATGCATGTAAAACGTTGTTGTGTATTGTTTTTGGAAATGTATGCATGTAAAACGTTGTTGTTTATTGTTTTTGGAAATGTATGCATGTAAAACGTTGTTGTTTATTGTTTTTGGAAATGTATGCATGTAAAACGTTGTTGTTTATTGTTTTTGGAAATGTATGCATGTAAAACGTTGTTGTTTATTGTTTTTGGAAATGTATGCATGTAAAACGTTGTTGTTTATTGTTTTTGGAAATGTATGCATGTAAAACGTTGTTGTTTATTGTTTTTGGAAATGTATGCATGTAAAACGTTGTTGTTTATTGTTTTTGGAAATGTATGCATGTAAAACGTTGTTGTTTATTGTTTTTGTCTGTTGTAAAAAAAAATATACACTACTTTATTTATCCACTTGGAGACAATTTGAAAGGCATTAACAGAAGCACAAAACATAATTTCATGCATCCTTCAGTTGACATACTGTGTGTATAGGCCCAAAATAATAAAATAACACAAAACCAGAACAACAGTGGATGTTCATTGAGAAAAACAACTGTTCAGACAACTGTAAACCATAGTCTCCCTCTTTCTCCTGTCTATTGGAAGCCTACAAATATTGATGATATTTCTGACTATCCATGTTGTCAAATAGATAACTATTTCCTGTGGTAAATGGGTTTGTGGGATTGGTCAATTACTAGACTGTCTTGCCCTAGTTCACATTCATACTCCAGGAAGAACTAAATTGAGCTAGACAATGCAGGGAAAGTTGAAGTAGAACAAATCAAATCAAATTGTAGTTGTCACATGCTCCGAATACAACAAGTGTAGACTTTATAGAGAAACAATGCAGTTTAAAAAAAATAAAAGTAAAAAATAGATAAGTAAAATAGAATAAGAACTAAGGAGCAGCAGTAAAATAACAGTAGTGAGGTTATATACAGCGGATACCGGTACAGAGTCAATGTGCAGGGCCACAGGTTAGTCCAGGTCATTGAGGTAATATGTACATGTAGGTAGAGGTAAAGTGACTATGCATAGATAATAACAGAGAGTAGCAGCAGCGTCAAAGGGGAGGGGGACAATGCAAATAGTCTGGGTAGCCATTTGATTACCTGTTCAAGAATCTTAGGGCTTGGGAGTAGAAGCTGTTAAGAAGCCTTTTGGACTTAGACTTGGCGCTCTGATACCTCTTGCCGTGCGGTAGCAGAGAGAACAGTCTACGACTAGGGTGGCTGGAATATTTGACCATTTGTTGGGCCTTCTTCTGACACCGCCTGGTATAGAGGTCCTGGATGGCAGGAAGCTTGGCCCCAGTGATGTTCTGCCATACGACCTACCCTCTGTAGTAGAGGTCGACCGATTAATCGGAATGGCCTATTAATTAGGGCCGATTTCAAGTTTCCATAACAATCGGAAATCGGTAATTTTGGATGCCGATTAAAAAAAAAAATATATATATATTATTTAATCTTTATTTAACTAGGCAAGTCAGTTAAGAACACGTTGTTATTTTCAATGATGGCCTATGAACGGTGGGTTAACTGCCTTGTTCAGGCGCAGAACGACAGATTTATTTTTACCTTGTCAGCTCAGGGATTCAATCTTGCAATCAACTGTTCTGCCTGCGGCTATGGAATCCTGACCTGTTCACCGGACGTGCCACCTGTCCCAGACCTATTATTTGACCATGCTGGTCATTTATGAACATTTGAACATCTTGGCCATGTTCTGTTATAATCTCCACCCGGCACAGCCAGAAGATGACTGGCCAACCCTCATAGGGAGTTTTTCCTAGCCAACGTGCGTCAACACCTGCATTGCTTGCTGTTTGGGGTTTTAGGCTGGGTTTCTGTACAGCACTTTGAGATATCAGCTGATGTACGAAGGGCTATATAAATAAATTTGATTTGCGACCACCTGCCTCACGAGGAGCCCGTCTGTTACGCGAATGCAGTAAGAAGCCACGGTAAGTTGCTAGCTAGCATTAAACTTAATCCTTCATAATCACTAGTTATAACTACGCATGGTTGATGATATTACTAGTTTATCTAGCGTGTCCTGCGTTGCATACAATCGATGCAGTGCCATTCGCGATAAAGGACTGTCGTTGCTCCAACATGTACCTAAACATAAACATCAATGCCTTTCTTAAAATCAATACACAGAAGTATATAAGTATATATTTTTAACTTCACTTCTCTTGCGTTCATTGCACGCAGAGTCAGGGTATATACAACAGTTTGGGCCGCCTGGCTCATTGCGAACTAATTTGCCAGAATTTTACGTCATGTTTTATTTATTAATTACTTTTATTTATTTTTTACCTTTATTTAACCAGGCAAGTCAGTTAAGAATATTAAGGAATATTAAGGAATACCTAGGATAGGATAAGTAATCCTTCTCACCCCCCCCCCCCTTTAAGATTTAGATGCACTATTGTAAAGTGACAGTTCTACTGGATGTCATAATGCACCAATTTGTAAGTCGCTCTGGATAAGAGCGTCTGCTAAATGACTTAAATGTAAAGAACAAATTCTTATTTTCAATGACGGCCTAGGAACAGTGGGTTAACTGCCTGTTCACGGGCAGAACGACAGATTTGTACCTTGTCAGCTCGGGATTTGAACTTGCAACCTTCCGGTTACTAGTCCAACGCTCTAACCACTAGGCTACCCTGCCACCCCAATTATGACATAACATTGAAGGTTGTAGCAAGAATATTTAGACCGATGGATGCCACCCGTTAGATAAAATAACAGAACGGTTCCGTATTTCATTGAAAGAATAAACGTCTTGTTTTCGAGATGATAGTTTCCGGATTCTACCATATTAATGACCTAAGGCTCGCATTTCTGTGTGTTATTATGTTATAATTAAGTCTATGATTTGATAGAGCAGTCTGACTGAGTGATGGTCGGCACCAGCAGGCTCATAAGCATTCATTCAAACAGCACTTTCGTGCATTTTGCCAGAAGCTCTGCTGTTTATGACTTCAAGCCTGTCAACTCCCGAGATTAGGCTAGTGTAACGATGTGATGTGAAATGGCTAGCTAGTTAGCGGGGTGCGCGCTAATAGCGTTTCAAATGTCACTCGCTCTGAGACTTGGAGTAGTTGTTCCGCTGTAACGCTGCTTCGAGGGTGGCTGTTATCATTGTGTTCCTGGTTCGAGCACAGGTAGGAGCGAGGAGAGGTACGGAAGCTATACTGTTACACTGGCAATACTAAAGTGCCTATAAGAACATCCAATAGTCAAAGGTATATGAAATACAAATGGTATAGAGAGAAATAGTCCTATAATTCCTATAATAACTACAACCTAAAACTTCTTACCTGGGAATATTGACTCATGTTAAAAGGAACCACCAGCTTTCATATGTTCTCATGTTCTGAGCAAGGAACTTAAACGTGAGCTTTCTTACATGGCACATATTGCACTTTTACTTTCTTCTCCAACACTTTGTTTTTGCATTATTTAAACCAAATTGAACATGTTTCATTATTTATTTGAGGCTAAATTGATTTTATTGATGTATTATATTAAGATAAAATAAGTGTTCATTCAGTATTGTTGTAATTGTCATTATTAGAAAAACATTTAAAAAATCTTCAGATTAATCGGTATCGTTTTTTTTGTCCTCCAATAATCGGTATCGGCGTTGAAAAATCATAGTCGGTCGACCTCTACTCTGTAGTGCCTTGAAGTCGGAGGCCGAGCAGTTGCCATACCAGGCAGTGATGCAACCAATCAGGATGCTCTCGATGGTGCAGCTGTAGAACTTTTTGAGGATCTGACGACCCAAATCTTTTCAGTCTCCTGAGGGGAAATAGGCTTTGAGGTAGATGTAGTTTTATAGGGTAATAACAGTAATTTAAAAGTGGAAATGGACAAAGGTAGAGCCCCTCTATTACGCTATTACCCTCTCCCTCTCTCTCTGTTACTCAATCTTTACCCACTCCCTCTCTCTCTGTTACTCTATCTATACCCACTCCCTGTTACTATATCTTATCTATACCCACTCCCGCTCTCTCTGTTACTCTATCTATACCCACTCCCTCTCTCTCTATTACTCTATCTATACCCACTCCCTCTCTCTCTTACTCTATCTATACCCACTCCCTCTCTCTGTTACTCTATCTATACCCACTCCCTCTCTCTGTTACTCTATCTATACCCACTCCCTCTCTCTATTATTATCTATACTCTATCTATACCCACTCCCTCTCTCTGTTTACTCTATCTATACCCACTCCCTCTCTCTCTGTTACTCTATCTATACCCACTCCCTCTCTCTGTTACTCTATCTATACCCACTCCTCTCTCTCTGTTACTATCTATACCCAGTCTCTCTCTGTTACTATATACCCACTCCCTCTCTCTCTGTTACTCTATCTATACCCACTCCTCTCTCTCTCTGTTACTATCCCTCTCTCTGTTACTCTATCTATACCCACTCCCTCTCTCTCTGTTACTATATCTTACCTATACCCACTCTCTCTTTCTCTGTTACTCTATCTTATCTAAACCCACTCCCTCTCTCTCTGTTACTCTATATATACCCACTCCCTCTCTCTCTATTACTCTATCTATACCCACTCCCTCTCTCTGTTACTATATCTTACCTATACCCACTCCCTCTCTCTCTGTTACTCTATATATACCCACTCCCTCTCTCTATTACTCTATCTATACCCAGTCCCTCTCTGTTACTATATCTATACCCACTCCTTCTCTCTCTGTTACTATATCTATACCCACTCCCTCTCTCTCTGTTACTCTATCTATACCTATATCACCCTCTCTCTCTGTTACTCTATCTTATCTAAACCCACTCCTCTCTCTCTGTTACTATATCTTATCTACCCACTCCCTCTCTCTCTGTTACTCTATCTATACCCACTCCCTCTCTCTGTTACTCTATCTATACCCACTCCCTCTCTCTGTTACTCTATCTATACCCACTCCCTCTCTCTGTTACTCTATCTATACCCACTCCCTCTCTCTGTTACTCTATCTATACCCACTCCCTCTCTCTGTTACTCTATCTATCTCTAAACCCACTCCCTCTCTCTCTGTTACTATATCTTATCTAAACCCACTCCCTCTCTCTCTGTTACTCTATCTATACCCACTCCCTCTCTCTGTTACTCTATCTATACCCACTCCCTCTCTCTCTGTTACTCTATCTATACCCACTCCCTCTCTCTCTGTTACTCTATCTATACCCACTCCCTCTCTCTGTTACTCTATCTATACCCACTCCCTCTCTCTGTTACTCTATCTATACCCACTCCCTCTCTCTCTGTTACTCTATCTTATCTATACCCACTCCCTCTCTCTGTTACTCTATCTATACCCACTCCCTCTCTCTCTGTTACTCTATCTATACCCACTCCCTCTCTCTGTTACTCTATCTATACCCACTCCCTCTCTCTCTGTTACTATATCTATACCCACTCCCTCTCTCTCTCTGTTACTCTATCTATACCCACTCCCTCTCTCTGTTACTCTATCTATACCCACTCCCTCTCTCTCTGTTACTCTATCTATACCCACTCCCTCTCTCTGTTACTCTATCTATACCCACTCCCTCTCTCTCTGTTACTCTATCTATACCCACTCCCTCTCTCTGTTACTCTATCTATACCCACTCCCTCTCTCTGTTACTCTATCTATACCCACTCCCTCTCTCTCTATTACTCTATCTATACCCACTCCCTCTCTCTGTTACTCTATCTATACCCACTCCCTCTCTCTGTTACTCTATCTATACCCACTCCCTCTCTCTGTTACTCTATCTATACCCACTCCCTCTCTCTGTTACTCTATCTATACCCACTCCCTCTCTCTCTGTTACTATATCTTATCTATACCCACTCCCTCTCTCTCTGTTACTCTATCTATCTATACTCCCTCTCTCTCTGTTACTCTATCTATACCCACTCCCTCTCTCTCTGTTACTATATCTTATCTATACCCACTCCCTCTCTCTCTGTTACTATATCTTATCTATACCCACTCCCTCTCTCTGTTACTCTATCTATACCCACTCCCTCTCTGTTACTTACTATATCTTATTACTATATCTTATCTAAACCCACTCCCTCTCTCTCTGTTACTATATCTAATCTGTACCCACTCCTTCTCTCTGTTACTCTATCTATACCCACTCCCGCTCTCTCTGTTACTCTATCTATACCCACTCCCTCTCTCTCTGTTACTATATCTTATCTAAACCCACTCCCTCTCTCTCTGTTACTATATCTTATCTAAACCCACTCCCTCTCTCTCTGTTACTATATCTTATCTAAACCCACTCCCTCTCTCTCTGTTACTATATCTTATCTAAACCCACTCCCTCTCTCTCTGTTACTATATCTAATCTATACCCACTCCCTCTCTCTGTTACTCTATCTATACCCACTCCCTCTCTCTCTGTTACTCTATCTATACCCACTCCCTCTCTCTCTGTTACTATATCTTATCTATACCCACTCCCTCTCTCTCTGTTACTCTATCTATACCCACTCCTCTCTCTCTCTGTTACTCTATCTATACCCACTCCCTCTCTCTCTGTTACTCTATCTATACCCACTCCCTCTCTCTCTGTTACTCTATCTATACCCACTCCCTCTCTCTGTTACTCTATCTATACCCACTCCCTCTCTCTGTTACTCTATCTTCTCTAATACTCTATCTATACTCTATTACCCACTCCTCCTCTCTCTGTTAATCTCTATCTATACCCACTCCCTCTCTCTCTGTTACTCTATCTATACCCACTCCTCTCTCTCTGTTACTCTATCTATACCCACTCCCTCTCTCTGTTACTCTATCTATACCCACTCCCTCTCTCTCTGTTACTCTATCTATACCCACTCCCTCTCTCTCTGTTACTCTATCTATACCCTCTCTCTGTTACTCTCTATTATTCTATCTATACCCACTCCCTCCCTCTCTGTTACTGTCTATCTATACCCACTCCCTCTCTCTATTACTCTATCTATACCCACTCCCCACTCTCTTTCTGTTACTCTATCTATACCCACTCCCTATACCCACTCTCTCTTTACTCTATCTATACCCACTCCCTCTCTCTCTGTTACTCTATCTATACCCACTCCCTCTCTCTGTTACTCTATCTATACCCACTCCCTCTCTCTCTGTTACTCTATCTATACCCACTCCCTCTTATCTATACTGTTACTCTATCTATACCCACTCCCTCTCTCTGTTACTCTATCTATCCACTCCTCTCTCTCTATTACTCTATCTATACCCCCCCCTCTCTGTTACTCCTATACCCACTCTCTCTGTTACTCTATCTATACCCACTCCCTCTCTCTGTTACTCTATCTATACCCACTCCCTCTCTCTCTGTTACTCTATCTATACCCACTCCCTCTCTCTGTTACTCTATCTATACCCACTCCCTCTCTCTCTGTTACTCTATCTATACCCACTCCCTCTCTCTAATACTCTATCTATACCCACTCCTCTCTCTCTGTTACTCTATCTATACCCACTCCCTCTCTCTCTGTTACTCTATCTATACCCACTCCCTCTCTCTCTTTACTCTATCTATACCCACTCCCTCTCTCTGTTATTACCCACTCTATCTGTTACTCTATCTATATCCCTCTCTCTGTTACTCCCTCCTCTCTGTTACTCTATCTATACCCACTCCCTCTCTCTGTTACTCTATCTATACCCACTCCCTCTCTCTCTGTTACTCTATCTATACCCACTCCCTCTCTCTCTGTTACTCTATCTATACCTCTATACCCACTCCCTCTCTCTCTGTTACTCTATCTATACCCACTCCCTCTCTCTGTTACTCTATCTATACCCACTCCCTCTCTCTGTTACTCTATCTATACCCACTCCCTCTCTCTCTGTTACTCTATCTATACCCACTCCCTCTATCTAATACTCTATCTATACCCACTCCCTCTCTCTATTACTCTATCTATACCCACTCCCTCTCTCTGTTACTCTATCTATACCCACTCCCTCTATCTAATACTCTATCTATACCCACTCCCTCTATCTAATACTCTATCTATACCCACTCCCTCTCTCTGTTACTCTATCTATACCCACTCCCTCTCTCTAATACTCTATCTATACCCACTCCCTCTCTGTTACTCTATCTATACCCACTCCCTCTCTCTCTGTTACTCTATCTATACCCACTCCCTCTCTCTGTTACTCTATCTATACCCACTCCCTCTCTCCCTGTTACTATATCTTATCTATACCCACTCCCTCTCTCTCTGTTACTATATCTTATCTAAACCCACTCCCTCTCTCTCTGTTACTCTATCTATACCCACTCCCTCTCTGTTACTCTATCTATACCCACTCCCTCTCTCTATTACTCTATCTATACCCACTCCCTCTCTCTGTTACTCTATCTATACCCACTCCCTCTCTCTGTTACTCTATCTATACCCACTCCCTCTCTCTGTTACTCTATCTATACCCACTCCCTCTCTCTGTTACTCTATCTATAACCACTCCCTCTCTTCCTCCCTCTCTCTCTTTCTCGCTTCCTTGCTTCAGCAATTTGGACGGTGTGTGCCAGGGCAAACAGTGGCAGAGCATCTCACGAAAGACACATGCACGCACGCAAGCTAACACACACACAGTTATGCACACTTACACACCCAGCAATCAGGGTTGATCTTTTGAATCCATTTCTGCAGGTTGGTGTGTCTATCTATCTATCTATCTATCTATCTATCTATCTATCTATCTATCTATCTATCTATCTATCTATCTATCTATCTATCTATCTATCTATCTATCTATCTATCTATCTATCTATCTATCTATCTATCTATCTATCTATCTATCAGAGGTGTATGGACGGGGGAAGCTAAACTCCAACATGGTCGTTAGTGCTCTTGTTTTAATTCCTTCCTTTATTTATGCATGCCTCTGTGCCTGGCCGTTTAACAGCCAGCTGTTCTGAGGTGAGCCCGGCGGAATGCCAAGTCCCCTGTGGTTGGTTACCGTTGGTTACCATCACCGTTAACATTCCCTCTCCTCTCAGCCCATCTCCTCTGCCTGCAACTCTGGTAAAGGCGTCTGGGCGGCAAATGCCTCTGAGCTATTTTACCACAAAGTGTGCGTGTGTGTGGGTGTGGGTGTGTGTGTACTCTTATACTCTAGTATGTACCTCATTGGATATTGAAACACACACATACACATTGCTGTTACTCTGGCTGTTTGTTGGGGATAGTGACAGACAGAGCTGTGAAAGGTTAAGTAGTAAATACAACCATGCTATTTCCCATTGTTGAAAATAATCAATATAAAGAGTATCATTTGAGGGTCAGGGTACTTTTCCAGTGAAATTATGTTAAACAGGAAGATCTCCATCAAGGTTATTCCTTTCTGTTAGCTTAACCTCTTGGCTTATCTCTGTGTCTCTCTCTATGTTAATCATGTGTTCAGGCCATCCTCTCCCCACTGTTAATCTATAGGCCATCAGCCCACTATGTATTTGTGATTAGACTCATATTTATGTTAAAAGATGGTTCAGGGCAAACAGTGGCCATCTCAGCACCACTATCTCAATCAAAGCCATTAATTCTGGGCACCCAGCAATAGGGAGTTAATCACATCAGGTTGGTGTGTCTATCGCTGGCCCCTATCTTCCTGTTATCTATCTCACTATCATCTTTATGTATAATGTGTGTGTGTGTGTGGTGTCCTGTCAGTGCACTATGTTAATGTGTGTGTGTGTGGCCATCTGTTTGTGTGTGTGCCCACTGTGTTAATCATGTGTTCAGATTGTGCATCAACATGACTCATCAGCCCTCTTGGGTAATCACCTGTGTTCTCCATCCTGTCAGCATACAGTTAATCATGTGTGTGGTGTCCTGTCCTGGCTGTTTGTTGGGGATTATCTTCTATAACAAAATCTTTGACTAAAATAATCACATTCTGCAAATCATGTGTTCAGGCCATCCTGTCAAACCACTATGTTAATCATGTGTTCAGGCCATCCTGTCAGCCCACTATGTTAATCATGTGTTCAGGCCATCCTGTCAGCCCACTATGTTAATCATGTGTTCACACCTGTCAGCCCACTATGTTAATCATGTGTTCAGGCCACACTGTCAGCCTCACTATGTTAATCATGTGTTCAGGCCATCCTGCAGCCCACTATGTTAATCATTTGTGTTCATCAATGGCCATCTGTCAGCCCACTATACAGTTAATCATGTAGTTATTCAGGCTATAACATCTTTGAGCTCTTCTGTCAGCCCAAATAACATGGACACCACGTGCTTTAATCATGCCTGTTCTTTAGGCTCTGACACTGTCATGCCCATTGCTATGTTAGAATGAAGGGATTTTGAATTTCTCAAACACCTGAAATAGCTTTTTCCTGCAATCTAGAGCCATAATCATTACACCTAATTTTATGCAAAAATGTGTCTATTTTTCTGCGTAGGTTATCTAAGCATACCTCAATTGTCATTTTAATGAGTCATTCTGACTGCACTAACATGCCAAGGATATTACATCTACATTACAACACAGTACATGGGATCATACCACACATCATCAATACAGGCACATATCATGGCATCATAATTAATACACAAATATCATGTTGTTGTCATAAGATTCAGCCCACTATGTTAATCATGTGTTCAGGCCATCCTGTCAGCCCACTATGTTAATCATGTGTTCAGGCCACACTGTCAGCCCACTATGTTAATCATGTGTTCAGGCCACACTGTCAGCCCACTATGTTAATCATGTGTTCAGGCCATCCTGTCAGCCCACTATGTTAATCATGTGTTCAGGCCATCCTGTCAGCCCACTATGTTAATCATGTGTTCAGGCCACACTGTCAGCCCACTATGTTAATCATGTGTTCAGGCCATCCTGTCAGCCCACTATGTTAATCATGTGTTCAGGCCATCCTGTCAGCCCACTATGTTAATCATGTGTTCAGGCCATCCTGTCAGCCCACTATGTTAATCATGTGTTCAGGCCACACTGTCAGCCCACTATGTTAATCATGTGTTCAGGCCATCCTGTCAGCCCACTATGTTAATCATGTGTTCAGGCCATCCTGTCAGCCCACTATGTTAATCATGTGTTCAGGCCATCCTGTCAGCCCACTATGTTAATCATGTGTTCAGGCCATCCTGTCAGCCCACTATGTTAATCATGTGTTCAGGCCATCCTGTCAGCCCACTATGTTAATCATGTGTTCAGGCCATCCTGTCAGCCCACTATGTTAATCATGTGTTCAGGCCATCCTGTCAGCCCACTATGTTAATCATGTGTTCAGGCCATCCTGTCAGCCCACTATGTTAATCATGTGTTCAGGCCATCCTGTCAGCCCACTATGTTAATCATGTGTTCAGGCCATCCTGTCAGCCCACTATGTTAATCATGTGTTCAGGCCATCCTGTCAGCCCACTATGTTAATCATGTGTTCAGGCCATCCTGTCAGCCCACTATGTTAATCATGTGTTCAGGCCACACTGTCAGCCCACTATGTTAATCATGTGTTCAGGCCACACTGTCAGCCCACTATGTTAATCATGTGTTCAGGCCATCCTGTCAGCCCACTATGTTAATCATGTGTTCAGGCCATCCTGTCAGCCCACTATGTTAATCATGTGTTCAGGCCATCCTGTCAGCCCACTATGTTAATCATGTGTTCAGGCCATCCTGTCAGCCCACTATGTTAATCATGTGTTCAGGCCATCCTGTCAGCCCACTATGTTAATCATGTGTTCAGGCCACACTGTCAGCCCACTATGTTAATCATGTGTTCAGGCCACACTGTCAGCCCACTATGTTAATCATGTGTTCAGGCCACACTGTCAGCCCACTATGTTAATCATGTGTTCAGGCCATCCTGTCAGCCCACTATGTTAATCATGTGTTCAGGCCACACTGTCAGCCCACTATGTTAATCATGTGTTCAGGCCATCCTGTCAGCCCACTATGTTAATCATGTGTTCAGGCCATCCTGTCAGCCCACTATGTTAATCATGTGTTCAGGCCATCCTGTCAGCCCACTATGTTAATCATGTGTTCAGGCCATCCTGTCAGCCCACTATGTTAATCATGTGTTCAGGCCACACTGTCAGCCCACTATGTTAATCATGTGTTCAGGCCACACTGTCAGCCCACTATGTTAATCATGTGTTCAGGCCACACTGTCAGCCCACTATGTTAATCATGTGTTCAGGCCACACTGTCAGCCCACTATGTTAATCATGTGTTCAGGCCATCCTGTCAGCCCACTATGTTAATCATGTGTTCAGGCCATCCTGTCAGCCCACTATGTTAATCATGTGTTCAGGCCATCCTGTCAGCCCACTATGTTAATCATGTGTTCAGGCCACACTGTCAGCCCACTATGTTAATCATGTGTTCAGGCCACACTGTCAGCCCACTATGTTAATCATGTGTTCAGGCCAACCTGTCAGCCCACTATGTTAATCATGTGTTCAGGCCATCCTGTCAGCCCATTATGTTTTTTATTATTTTTACTTTTTTAATTTCACCTTTATTTAACCAGGTAGGCCAGTTGAGAACATGTTCTCATTTACAACTGCGACCTGGCCAAGATAAAACAACAACACAGAGTTTCACATGGGATTAACAAACGTACAGTCAATAACACAATAAAAAAATATATATATAGTGTGTGCAAATGTAGCAAGATTAGGGAGGTAAGACAAAACATAGGCCATAGTGGCAAAATTATTTCCAATTTAGCATTAACACTGGAGTGATAGATGTGCAGATGATGATGTGCAAGTAGAGATACTGGGGTGCAATAGAGAAAAAATAAATATAGGGATGAGGTAGTTGGGTGGGCTATTTACAAATGGGCTGTGTACAGGTACAGTGGCCGGTAAGCTGCTATGACAGCTGATGCTTAAAGTTAGTGAGGGAGATATAAGTCTCCAGCTTCAGTGATTTTTGCAATTCGTTCCAGTCATTGGCAGCAGAGAACTGTAAGGAAAGGCGGCCAAAGGAGGAGTTGGCTTTGGGGGTGACCAGTGAGATATACCTGCTGGAGCGTGTGCTACGGGTGGGTGTTGCTATGGTGACCAGTGAGCTGAGATAAGGTGGGGCTTTACCTAGCAAAGCCTTCTAGATAACCTGGAGCCAGTGGGTTTGGCGACAAGTATGAAGCGAGGGACAACCAACGAGGGCATACAGGTCACAGTGGTGGGTGGTATATGGGGCTTTGGTGACAAAACGGATGGCACTGTGATAGACTCTATCCAATTTGCTGAGTAGAGTGTTGGAGGCTATTTTGTAAATTACATCACCAAAGTCAAGGATCGGTAGGATAGTCAGTTTTACGGGGGTATGTTTAGCAGCATGAGAGAATGAGGCTTTGTTGCGAAATAGGAAGCCGATTCTAGATTTAATTTTGGAGATGCTTAATGTGAGTCTGGAAGGAGAGTTTACAGTCTAACCAGACACCTGGGTATTTGTAGGTTACAATACCATATTACGTTTAAACCAACTATTGTTTGCATGTATAAGCTTTCCTCTTGAACTATCTGTCCTCTTTTTTTAAAGAAACTAGCTGCGCTTCTCTGCATCACTGATCAAATCTGCGTAAAAGATTAAAAGGAATGTGAATCTTATTCAGTAGATTTTGTAATTGCTTGCTTTTTCTAAAGTCCAGCAAACTTGCCAGCAGGCATGCCAGCTTAGGTAGTTAGACAAGCTACTCGAATTGATGGATAGCTTGAAATGGCTTGGTAGCTACAGTAGTTATGGGGTTGGGAACCTATCTAGCTGGCTAGCTAAAACCCAACTTCATAACATTATTATGGTGGCTAGTATTACAGAGAAACAACAAAACATTTTTGTTTTATTTATTCATCAAGAAGGAGTCAATGGAATACATAGCTTGATCAAATCCATACACAAACATACCTCCTGCGAGTGCTATCCATCACCGGCAGCTAAAATCAAATCAAACGCTGTGTGTGTCACTCACAGCAGGACAAATCTGAGGGTCTTGTGCCCCTTACGGGCATGCCTCCTTTGCTCTGTTATATGCCTTAAAGTCCAAGTAAAGAAGTGTGATTGATTTGACACACTACTGCCTACAGGACAAGACAATTTAAGCTGAGAAATGATTAGAAATGGCCTCTTGGATTCAGTGTCTGGACTTTATCCATTCTACACGGTGTTAATAGGATAGAAGGGCATTGATAAAGCTACCTTTAGCGAATTACAGGGTGAGGTTAGTTACACAGAACTGTTGTTTGTGCTATTTTAGGTGACATTCAAATTTGAATCATTTTCACCACAATTACGAATGTTCCCTGTGCCACCCAATGCCCTGGACCCGCAGGAATTATGGGAAGTAATTGTGCTGCTGTAATTTGTAGCCATTGACCCAGGCCTGCTATTACCCATTGTCAGTTTTACTGATGAATCTTCTTACCATTAAAGCCCAATGTCCAGCCTAGCGTCCAAGCTCGCTAAGCAGTTATTTATAGATTATGTCATGTCGGTAATAAACATAAAAGGCAGCTAATGTGCGGCTAATGAAATCTGGACCTGAGCAACTTTGCGAATTTATACAATTCATCGGACTGTTCCCACCAAGCTGTGTTCTTCCTCACGGTCGTAACTCAAAGATTTAGCAGGGTTTAGAGATTAAGAGCTCATTCAACAGGGTTACAAAAATGAAAAATTGCACATCAGGGACAAACAATGCCAATATAGTGGTTTTGTAGTAGTGATCGATATATATTTTTTTAAACCTGTCCGAAGTCACATCCCCAACATTGAGAAATGAGAGCAGATCTCGAGTTAGGATTCGGCCTCGGTGTGGAGATTTGGACTAACTAGTGCATTGTGGGCTTTCAGTGGTGAGTTTTGCTTAATACTCTAGAGCTATACAACAGAAGCCTCTTAAATACATGTATAAAGTCTAATATTCCTTGACAACTAGGAGACAGATGTTATCTCCACAGAAGGTGTGTGGTTAATCTGGCCCAGTCAGTTAGGTGTGTATGTCAAGGGGAGAGATGTAGAGGCTGTGCTCAGAGATGTGAAGAGGAAGTACTTGCTTCACTACCCTTCTCCCAAACCCATGGTACCAAGTCTCTCTAGATCAGGGCTAGTGGGAAGCAGGTCCACAGCACTGCTGGTTTTCTCTTCCAACTTGCACTTGATCAATTCATCTCGAACATCTGACCAATTTGGCCTATGTAACTCTCTAGACGTCGAATCAGAGTCGAAATGGTTGAACAAGTCTCTACTTATAAAGGACAAAATAGAGACTACAACGTGTCACTACCTGAGATGAACCGTTTAGCGTGTTAGAATGTCTGACAACATGTTTTCAGACTGTGTGTGTTTGTGTATGTGTCTGTGTCTTTATCAGTTTGTGTTTACCATATTTGTGTGTGTGTGTAAGCCTGTGTTTGTGTGTGTAATTCTCCTGCTGTCTTCTCGCCATTTTATTGCTTTCTTGAGCTTCTCTGGGAGAAATCCTCTTGATTCGTCCTGTCCCTCAGGCTACAGCCCCGCATAGAGCAGATGTTCCACTGAAAAGGCCATGAATGTTTAATCATTTGTGTTATTGATGCTACTCTTTTGTTTGTTGGTGTGTGTTTGTGTGTGTGTGTGTGGGGGTGTGTGTTTGTGTGTGCGTGTGCATGTGTGTGTGTAAGTTTTTGGATATACTTCTCTAAATGCAAGTATCAGTGTAAGACATGGGAAGGAAATGCAGAACCCCTCGTCTCAGCATAGCTATGACTTTCAAATGCACTGCCTGAAATGTCTCTGTGTATGTTAGAGCACCATGTTCAACATATGCCCATACTAAAAGTGAAAAATACAGTTCATAATAAACGGATCAAATATTTACATTCCTTTACTATTCATGATATAACTGGAAAATAAAAAGATTATAGAGACACAGGACATTTCAAATTGAAAGCCAGTATGAATAGTTAGATAGATGGATTTACCTTACTACCAAAGGTAAGAGTAGATTGACCCTTGTTTAAAATACTATTCATTGGACTAAAACCTGCTATGTTAGTGTTTTAAACTGACAGCCAGATCTGACAATTAGACGGCATGCCTTCGGCTTTGATTGGCATGGTAATTGGATTGTCATTGGGGCTGAAAACCTATTATCTTTGGATCATGCCCCATGAAATTTGCTGGAAAGACTTCTCTGTCCATCATTAGGTTGGCCATCTTGGGGGCCTCGCAAATTAGCTTTTTAGTGGAGAAGAAAAAAATGCCTGTGTGCACCGCTGGGACCCTTGGATCCTCCGAATCACTGCAAACCTAATCTGGGCTCTATTGATTAATGATATTAGCATAGCAGGTAGAGCTAACTCGCTAACACCGTGCTGTGTTATTGCTCATCACACTCAGCACTCGCTGGTAGCGGGGGAGAGAGGAGAGAGAGGGAGGTAAAGAGAGAGTGGGTTAATGAGATAAAGGTGAGAGGTAGAAAATAAATAAAAAAGTGAAAACTGTGGGTGACTTTATTTGCAGTTGTTGGTGTAGAATAGCATAATCCATGTGGTCTCTATGACCACGGCAGTGAATAAGTAGCAATTTGAAGTAATGAAAGTGAGAATGCCACCATGTGTAAGAGGTGTTGTTACATGTTGCATTCCTCAGCTCCACAGCAAATTAATTCAACCGATATTCTCTGAATATCTGTTATAATGAAAACCGTTATAATGGACTCTAGTTTTAGTCTGGCCTGACTCTCATTCAGTAACTCTCCTTCAGTATTGCCATCTCTCTCACACAAACACGAACACAACAGTGGGGGGTCATGACAGAATTATTATGCAGCATGACAGAATTATTAAACCAAGTTTTCAAATTACCAGTTGTTTCTTTGGGAAGATATATTGTGATCTGTGCATTTGAACAACAGCATAAATACGTCTACAGAATTTCACTTTTGCACGTAAAAACAGAATCACCACTGCTGCACATGGAACTGTTGCTGGCAGAGAATAGCCTACTAGGTAACTGAACAGCTTGTTTTTGAAACAAGAAAATATACACAAATTAGCAACACTTTTATGGACATTTAAATGTAATCCATTAATTATATAATATTTTTACAGAAACCAGTCAAGCGTTTCGAAAAGTGCTCAGCATATGTGGGAACTCCTTCAAGACGGTTGGAAAAGCATTCCAGGTGAAAATATATTTTGTTTTGTTTAACACTTTTTTGGTTACTACATGTTATTTCATAGTTTTGATGTATTCACTATTATTCTGAGTAGGTGTATCCAAACTTTTGACTGGTACTGTATGTATATACTCTGGGGAAGGCTACCAAAATATTTATGCAGCATTGAAGGTCCCCAAGAACACAGTGGCCTCCATCATACTTAAATGGAAGAAGTTTGGAACCACCAAGACTCTTTCTTGAGCTTGCTGCCTAGGCTAATCTGAGCAAACGGGGGAGAAGGACCTTGGTCAAGGAGGTGACCAAGAACCTGATGGTCACTCTGACAGAGCTCTAGAGTTCCTCTGTGGAGATGGAAGAACCTTCCAGAAGGACAACCACCTCTACAGCACTCCACCAATCAGACCTCTATGGTAGTAGCCAGAGGGAAGCCATTCCTCAGTAAAAGGTACATGACAACACGCTTGGAGTTTGCTGAAAGGCACCTAAAGACTCTCAGACCATGAGAAACAAGATTCTCTGGATACTTATGAAATGTCATATTTCATTATTATTATTTTTTAAATTAAATTAGGGAACATTTCTAAAAAACAGTTTTTGCTTTGTCATTTTGCTGTATTTTGTGTAGATTGATTATGGTGTATTTTAGAAAAAAGCTGTAACGTAATAAAATGTGAATAAAGTCAAGGGGTCTGAAAACTTTCTGAAGGCAATGTAAAATGTTGGCCCAATCACAAGTTTGGCACCACCCCTAACATCGTAATGGACAGGCTGCCACTGCAACACTATCAGTCTGAACCCCTTAAATATCCTCAGCGTGTGTATGTGTGTGTACAGTGCCTTCAGAAAGTATTCACACATATGGACTTTTTCCACATTTTGTTGTGTTACAGCCTGAATTTAAAATGGATTATATCGATTTTATTTCTCACCCATCTACACACAATAACCCATAATGACAAAGTGAAAACATGTTTTTAGAATTGTTTGTAAATATTCACACCCGAGTCAATACTTTGTAGAGGCACCTTTGGCGACAATGACAGCTTTGAGTCGTCAACTTTGCACTTCTGGATTTGGGGATTTTCGCCCATTCTTCCTTGCAGATTTTCTCAAGCTCTGTTAAGTTAGATAGCTGTGAACAGTGGTGAACAGATTTTCAGTGTGATTCACACCTGGGCTTTGGCTGGGCCACTCAAGGACTTTAACATTCTTGTTCTGAAGCCATTACCGTGTTGCTTCGGCTGTATGCTTGGGGTCATTGTGTTGTTGGAACTAAAATCTTCGCCCCCAGTCTAAGGTCGTTTGCAATCTAAAGCAGGTTCTCATCAAGGATTTGCCTGTATCTGGTTCCATTCATTGTTCCCTCTATCCTTACCAGTTTCCCAGTCCCTGCCTCTCAAAAGTGCCCTAGAGACGGTTGTCCTTCTGTCAGGTTGTCTCATCTCAGCCAAGGAACTCTGTAGTTCTGTCAGAGTGGTCATTGGGTTCTTAGTCACTTCCCTGAGGTCCTTCTTGCCTGGTTGCTCAGTTTGGTCGGACGGCCAGCTTTAGGCAGATTCTGGGTAATTACATGTGTTTTCAATTTCCCAATGATGGAGACCACTGTGCTCTTGGAACCTTTAAACACTCTAGAAATGGTTTTATACCTTCCTCAGACATTTGCCTCATCACTATTTATCTTCACAGGAGGCTTCTGATGGGAGAACGGCTCATAATAATGGCCGGAACGGAGCAAATGGAATGGCATTAAAAAACCTGGAAACCATGTGTTTAAGTATTGGATACCATTCCACCTATTCAGCTCCAATCATTACCACGAGCCTGTTCTCCCCAATTAAGGTGCCACCAACCTCCGGTTTTGGACTTCATGGTAGTTTCTGCTCTGACATGCACTGTCAACTGTAGGACTTTATAGAGACAGATGTTGCTTTCTAAACCATGTCCAAACAATTGAATTGGCCACAGGTGGACTCCAATCAAGTTGTAGTGACGGCTCAAGGATGATCAAAGGAAATTGGATGCACCTGAGCTCAATTTGGAGTGTCATAGCAAAGGGGTGTGAGTGGGGCGGCAGGGTAGCCTACTGGTTAGAGCGTTGGACTAGTAACCGAAAGGTTGCAAGTTCGAATCCCCGAGCTGACAAGGTACAAATCTGTCGTTCTAGCCCTGAACAGGCAGTTAACCCACTGTTCCTAGGCCGTCATTGAAAATAAGAATTTGTTCTTAAGTGACTTGCCTAGTAAAATAAAGATAAATAAAATAAACTTATGTAAATCAGATATTTCTGTATTTTGCAACCAAAAAAATGCTCACTTTATAAGTATGGGGTATTGTGAGTAGATGGGTGGGAAAAAATCTGTAATACAACAAAATGTTAAATAAATCAAGGGGTATGAATACGTTCTGAAGGCACTGTATGTAGTGTGTATGTGTGTGGGTGTGTGTATAAATGTGTTTATGCAACTCATGCAAATGATTGGTACATTTAGATGTACACCTTGAAAGCCCAATCCTTCTACCCTCCACCCTGGGGACGGATGGATAACAAAATGGCTTCCCCGTCACTGATTCTCAGCCCTGATTGTAAATGGATGTCCCACTGAGAAAATGATTATATTTTCTCTTTAATGTATCAGAAAGTAACAATGTCGTTTTGGCACCGGTAGACAGATACGTGAAAGGTGTGAGTAACTGAGAGCGTGTGTGTGTGTGTGTGTGTGTGTGTGTGTGTGTGTGTGTGTGTGTGTGTGTGTGTGTGTGTGTGTGTGCGTGTGTGCGTGTGTGCGTGTGTGTGTGTGTGTGTGTGTGTGTGTGTGTGTTTGATAAGCAAGCTCTGAGATGCAGTGAGTACTCATCAGAAAGCAAATCAGACACTCACGTTGACACTGAGCTCCCAAGACCTCTTCTGATGAACTGGCTGTCTACTGTCTGGGTGCACTGCTCCTGTTTGATAGAGAGCAGTAGTGAGGGCTGGGGAAGAGAGTGAAACTGTGAGAGAAAGAGACTCTCTGTGTAAGAAAAATAAGGGAAAGAGTGTTAGAAAAGAGTGCGAGTAGGAGATAGAGTCTGTTCTAGCCGAGTGTGTGTGAGACCATGCTGATGAGCAGGAGCACACTCAGACCAGACAACACATTGTACAGCAGGGGGTGGCTCTACGCATGGTAATGAACCACAAGTGTTTGTGTGTGTGTGTGGATGCTTTCATGTGCGCATATCTGTTTGTGTGTGTGTGAATCTACTTTATGTGTGTTGGGCCGTGGCGGTGGAGATGTTCTATCTTGCCGCTTCACACAATTCAGTGTGTGTGTGAAAAAGCTCTTATGCAGGCACTGTTGATCACCACCTATCAACTGGCATCTGATTTGCATTCTGTGGATGCATCATTATTCACAACATTTGATGTCCATAAAACACATTAGAACTATTTCCCTGAGCAAAATAATATTGGCCTGGCTCGGCAGACATCATTTGTGGGCCCAAATTGTAAAAATTTAAATTGATATGTAAGAAAATGCCCCATTACCTTTTTCATTAATGGTTATAATGTATTCAGAGTGTCATCCGTGGAAGGGACTGGTGTTTTCATCGGAGAAAATAGTTGGCCTGTACATGGACACAAATACACACACACACACACATACACACATTAGCACTATATACTGCATTTCGTTTCTCTTATTCATCATTACTTTGTGCATGTGAATATCAAGGTACTGATTGCATTATGCATTTTTCTAATTGCACCATTAATATCTAGAATTGGAAAATGCATTGTGGCAGTGAGGAAGAGGCCTGCTACTTGGGCTGGGCCAAAATATCATATAACGACATCATTCACATTTTTGACAGTATGTTCTGTTTTTAAATAATAATAGTACTAAAAGTGACATATGCTTTATGAGGAGTTCATGACCTTAGGGTGGCAACACATAGACTATAATTGATTTCAATGGGTCTTTCTCCATTCTGATTGTTTTATACTGTTCAATCCAACTTCAAACAAAAGTCATTTTTAGCATTTTCATCCATTTCTGCTTTTCTGGCACTTTTGTTATCATTTCCACAATATGCCAAGCAGAGCTGCATGTTGTCGGCAAAACATTTAGGCCCAGTTAATTGGTGAACTGGAATCATGGAAATATAATGATTAATATAATTATATAGTTGGAATATATTTATTGACTGTGTGTTAGTCAGTGTTTCCAGGAGACCCAAACTAGATGTTCAATATTGCATTACATGTTTTCTTACCCCATGTGGCTAGCTAGCTAACATATTCATGCTTCGCCTATTCTTATCAGATTTAGAAGATACCATTGCATAAAATACATGCTTACCTATGCATACACCTGCACTAGTACAAGGCTGTATTAGATAGCTACGTTTGCTCTGACTCTTAGTACATTTAGCAAGCTAGCTAGCCAGGTAACTAGAGATTAGCATTAGCGGCTAGCAATTTATTTTAGCCAGAACCTCCTAAGAAAAGACAAATTAGCAGGCAGTAGTTTGCAGTCAATAAGATACACAAAGTAATAGTGTAATTTTATTATAGATGCAGCATCATTGTCGCCGAAGTCTTTCGGCATCTATCTGACCATGTAAGTGCTCATGACTCCATGGTGGAGTTGAATTACATGGGACAGGGCTTGGTGTGGGGAAGGGGAAGCAGCATGTATCAGGAGGGGGAGAAAAATGACTCAACCCAGTGGGTAAAACCTGGTTGAAAAGACGTCAGTATGGTTGATTAAGCACATTTTTTTTACTGACCAGAATAGTATGTATTTTTCTGACCTCCATATGACCAGTTGGCAATAATTGTGACCACTATAATATTATTTGCTATATTATGTACTGGTCAAAGTTAAGACCCCATCATAACCTGGTAATGACCAGACTACATCTTATTACCTAATGTAAAAAGTATTGCAGAGGATAAAGTTGGATATTGAAAATATTTATAAATGTATATTTGTTCCCGTAGGCACCAATTAATGTTTAAATCTTCAATGTATTCGTACATTTAACATAGATCAAGCAATGGCAAAAACAAATCTATGTTACAATTTTTTGCACATCTGCGTATAGTAATGTTTTCAGAATTCACCCAGACATTACATGCATGGAGAAACTGGTACACAAAGTATATACACTTTTGCCCTCAGAACAGCATCAATTAATCGGTGCATACAAGGTGCAGAAAGCTTTCCACAGGGATGCTGGTTCATGTTAACTCCAATGCTTCCCACAGATGTGTCAAGTTCGCTGGATGTCCTTTGGGTGGTGGACCATTCTTGATACAAACGGGGAACTGTACAGCATGAAATACCCAGCAGCGTTGCAGTTCTTTACACGAAACGGTGTGCCTGGCACCTACTACCGTTCCCAGTTCAAAGGCTCTTAAATTCACCCTCTGAACGGCAAACATACACAATCCGTGTCTCAATTGTCACAAGCCTTAAAAATCCTTCTTTAACCTGTCTCCTCCAGTTCATTTACAGTGATTGAAGTGGATTTAACAAGTGATATCAATAAGGGATCATAGCTCACCTAGAGTCACCTGGTCAGTCTGTCATGGAAAGAGCAGGTGTTCTTAATGTTTTGTATACTCAGTGTAAAGAACCATTGTTTTATTTGATTCATTATTAATGACTGGTGTAGTGGGGTAGATCCTCATCAAGGATCGCTGAGCACATAAGGCGATCTGGAGCATAGTGTCCCTCTTTAAGAGTGGTGTGATGGGTCAGATCTGGAGCATAGTGTCCCTCTTTAAGAGTGGTGTGATGGGTCAGATCTGGAGCATAGTGTCTCTCTTTAAGAGTGGTGTGATGGGTCAGATCTGTAGCATAGTGTCTCTCTTTAAGAGTGGTGTGATGGGTCAGATCTGGAGCGTAGTGTCCCTCTTTAAGAGTGGTGTGATGGGTCAGATCTGGAGCGTAGTGTCCCTCTTTAAGAGTGGTGTGATGGGCCAGATCTGGAACGTAGTGTCCCTCTTTAAGAGTGGTGTGATGAGTCAGATCTGGAGCGTAGTGTCCCTCTTTAAGAGTGGTGTGATGGGTCAGATCTGGAGCGTAGTGTCCCTCTTTAAGAGTGGTGTGATGGGTCAGATCTGGAGCGTAGTGTCCCTCTTTAAGAGTGGTGTGATGGGTCAGATCTGGAGCGTAGTGTCCCTCTTTAAGAGTGGTGTGATGGGTCAGATCTGGAGCGTAGTGTCCCTCTTTAAGAGTGGTGTGATGGGTCAGATCTGGAGCGTAGTGTCCCTCTTTAAGAGTGGTGTGATGGGTCAGATCTGGAACGTGGTGTCCCTCTTTAAGAGTGGTGTGATGGGTCAGATCTGGAGCGTAGTGTCTCTCTTTAAGAGTGGTGTGATGGGTCAGATCTGAGGGTAGTGTCCCTCTTTAAGAGTGGTGTGATGGGTCAGATCTGGAGCGTAGTGTCCCTCTTTAAGAGTCGTTTGATGGGTCAGATCTGGAGCGTAGTGTCCCTCTTTCAGAGTGGTGTGATGGGTCAGATCTGGAGCGTAGTGTCCCTCTTTAAGAGTGGTGTGATGGGTCAGATCTGGAACGTGGTGTCCCTCTTTAAGAGTGGTGTGATGGGTCAGATCTGGAACGTGGTGTCCCTCTTTAAGAGTGGTGTGATGGGTCAGATCTGGAGCGTAGTGTCTCTCTTTCAGAGTGGTGTGATGGGTCAGATCTGGAGCGTAGTGTCCCTCTTTAAGAGTGGTGTGATGGGTCAGATCTGGAACGTGGTGTCCCTCTTTAAGAGTGGTGTGATGGGTCAGATCTGGAACGTGGTGTCCCTCTTTAAGAGTGGTGTGATGGGTCAGATCTGGAGCGTAGTGTCTCTCTTTAAGAGTGGTGTGATGGGTCAGATCTGAGGGTAGTGTCCCTCTTTCAGAGTGGTGTGATGGGTCAGATCTGGAATGTAGTGTCCCTCTTTCAGAGTGGTGTGATGGGTCAGAACTGGAGCGTAGTGTCCCTCTTTAAGAGTCGTTTGATGGGTCAGATCTGGAGCGTAGTGTCCCTCTTTCAGAGTCGTTTGATGGGTCAGATCTGGAGCGTAGTGTCCCTCTTTAAGAGTCGTTTGATGGGTCAGATCTGGAGCGTAGTGTCCCTCTTTAAGAGTGGTGTGATGGGTCAGATCTGGAGCGTAGTGTCCCTCTTTCAGAGTCGTTTGATGGGTCAGATCTGGAGCGTAGTGTCCCTCTTTAAGAGTGGTGTGATGGGTCAGATCTGAGGGTAGTGTCCCTCTTTAAGAGTGGTGTGATGGGTCAGATCTGGAGCGTAGTGTCCCTCTTTCAGAGTCGTTTGATGGGTCAGATCTGGAATGTAGTGTCCCTCTTTCAGAGTGGTGTGATGGGTCAGATCTGGAATGTAGTGTCCCTCTTTCAGAGTGGTGTGATGGGTCAGATCTGGAGCGTAGTGTCCCTCTTTAAGAGTGGTGTGATGGGTCAGATCTGGAGCGTAGTGTCCCTCTTTCAGAGTGGTGTGATGGGTCAGATCTGGAATGTAGTGTCCCTCTTTCAGAGTGGTGTGATGGGTCAGATCTGGAATGTAGTGTCCCTCTTTCAGAGTGGTGTGATGGGTCAGATCTGGAATGTAGTGTCCCTCTTTCAGAGTGGTGTGATGAGTCAGATCTGGAATGTAGTGTCCCTCTTTCAGAGTGGTGTGATGGGTCAGATCTGGAGCGTAGTGTCCCTCTTTAAGAGTGGTGTGATGGGTCAGATCTGGAGCGTAGTGTCCCTCTTTCAGAGTGGTGTGATGGGTCAGATCTGGAATGTAGTGTCCCTCTTTCAGAGTGGTGTGATGGGTCAGATCTGGAATGTAGTGTCCCTCTTTCAGAGTGGTGTGATGGGTCAGATCTGGAATGTAGTGTCCCTCTTTCAGAGTGGTGTGATGGGTCAGATCTGGAGCGTAGTGTCCCTCTTTCAGAGTGGTGTGATGGGTCAGATCTGGAGCGTAGTGTCCCTCTTTCAGAGTGGTGTGATGGGTCAGATCTGGAGCGTAGTGTCCCTCTTTCAGAGTGGTGTGATGGGTCAGATCTGGAATGTAGTGTCCCTCTTTCAGAGTGGTGTGATGGGTCAGATCTGGAGCGTAGTGTCCCTCTTTAAGAGTGGTGTGATGGGTCAGATCTGGAGCATAGTGTCTCTCTTTAAGAGTGGTGTGATGGGTCAGATCTGGAGCGTAGTGTCCCTCTTTCAGAGTGGTGTGATGGGTCAGATCTGGAGCGTAGTGTCCCTCTTTCAGAGTGGTGTGATGGGTCAGATCTGGAGCGTAGTGTCCCTCTTTCAGAGTGGTGTGATGGGTCAGATCTGGAGCGTAGTGTCCCTCTTTCAGAGTGGTGTGATGGGTCAGATCTGGAATGTAGTGTCCCTCTTTCAGAGTGGTGTGATGGGTCAGATCTGGAGCGTAGTGTCCCTCTTTAAGAGTGGTGTGATGGGTCAGATCTGGAGCATAGTGTCCCTCTTTCAGAGTGGTGTGATGGGTCAGATCTGGAGCGTAGTGTCCCTCTTTCAGAGTGGTGTGATGGGTCAGATCTGGAGCGTAGTGTCCCTCTTTCAGAGTGGTGTGATGGGTCAGATCTGGAGCGTAGTGTCCCTCTTTCAGAGTGGTGTGATGGGTCAGATCTGAATGTAGTGTCCCTCTTTCAGAGTGGTGTGATGGGTCAGATCTGAATGTAGTGTCCCTCTTTCAGAGTGGTGTGATGGGTCAGATCTGAATGTAGTGTCCCTCTTTCAGAGTGGTGTGATGGGTCAGATCTGGAATGTAGTGTCCCTCTTTCAGAGTGGTGTGATGGGTCAGATCTGGAGCGTAGTGTCCCTCTTTCAGAGTGGTGTGATGGGTCAGATCTGAATGTAGTGTCCCTCTTTCAGAGTGGTGTGATGGGTCAGATCTGGAGCGTAGTGTCCCTCTTTCAGAGTGGTGTGATGGGTCAGATCTGGAGCGTAGTGTCCCTCTTTCAGAGTGGTGTGATGGGTCAGATCTGGAGCGTAGTGTCCCTCTTTCAGAGTGGTGTGATGGGTCAGATCTGAATGTAGTGTCCCTCTTTCAGAGTGGTGTGATGGGTCAGATCTGGATCGTAGTGTCCCTCTTTCAGAGTGGTGTGATGAGTCAGATCTGGAATGTAGTGTCCCTCTTTCAGAGTGGTGTGATGGGTCAGATCTGGAGCGTAGTGTCCCTCTTTCAGAGTGGTGTGATGGGTCAGATCTGTAGCATAGTGTCTCTCTTTAAGAGTGGTGTGATGGGTCAGATCTGGAGCATAGTGTCTCTCTTTAAGAGTGGTGTGATGGGTCAGATCTGGAGCGTAGTGTCCCTCTTTCAGAGTGGTGTGATGGGTCAGATCTGGAATGTAGTGTCCCTCTTTCAGAGTGGTGTGATGGGTCAGATCTGGAATGTAGTGTCCCTCTTTCAGAGTGGTGTGATGGGTCAGATCTGAATGTAGTGTCCCTCTTTCAGAGTGGTGTGATGGGTCAGATCTGAATGTAGTGTCCCTCTTTCAGAGTGGTGTGATGGGTCAGATCTGAATGTAGTGTCCCTCTTTCAGAGTGGTGTGATGGGTCAGATCTGGAGCGTAGTGTCCCTCTTTCAGAGTGGTGTGATGGGTCAGATCTGGAATGTAGTGTCCCTCTTTCAGAGTGGTGTGATGGGTCAGATCTGGAGCGTAGTGTCCCTCTTTCAGAGTGGTGTGATGAGTCAGATCTGGAATGTAGTGTCCCTCTTTCAGAGTGGTGTGATGGGTCAGATCTGGAATGTAGTGTCCCTCTTTCAGAGTGGTGTGATGGGTCAGATCTGGAATGTAGTGTCCCTCTTTCAGAGTGGTGTGATGGGTCAGATCTGGAATGTAGTGTCCCTCTTTCAGAGTGGTGTGATGGGTCAGATCTGCAGTGAAGAGAATCAGCATATTAAAACATTATCAATGTAAAATGTTTAAAGTAAACTAGTAAATAGAATTCCTGAAGAATATTTGTGGACTCAGATAAAACTATTTCCATTGTACTAGTTGAAGAAGTTTGTGGCAGTTATACCTAGAGATGTTTTCAAAAAAGAGCAACTGGCTCATATTCCTTGTACATACTGTCAGTGCTTGACTGAAATAAGTTCCGGTACTCATTTTGTGTGCTGCTACTGTTTATATTTAGGTGCAGGAGCTCCACAATACTTTTGAGGTAATATTCTATAAGAGGAACAGGAACTCAAGCAGCAGAAATGGTGCCGGTACTCAGCTCTGGTGAGCTCCTGCTCAAGTCAAGCACTACATACTGTACTTTGTGTCCTACTCCACCACGGCGGTCAGAGGCATATTTCTTTTTTCTCAGTGAGACCTGATGAAAAGAAAAAACGTTAATGATCATCATCAGCATAGCTAAGAAAAAGCTAGCTCTTACCAAGCTGTTTATCAGGAATCAATACACATTGAAAATCAGAGTATCAATGAGAAAAAAACACTTTGCCCACAAAACTTACTATCAATGACTATGTACTTAAGGAGGGGGGGGTTCTGCTCTCTTTTCCCTGGGATGTGGCAAAATAGGTCACACGTAAGTGCATACTCTTCGCGTCCTCTCTCCTCACCTCCTTCTCAAAACCCATTGGATGACAAATCCAGAGGTTCCTCCCCTCTGACCTTCTCCTCTAATGGGTTTTGAGAATGATGCCACGAGAGAGGGGGAGTATGGAATTGAGATTCTCCCCTCGAATAAGGTCATTGACATGTTTCAGGACCTGTAAAGACAGAGACAAATCATGATTAACCATTACCTAAGGTTGTAACTAAGTTAGACTTAGCCTAGCAAGTACATTGACTATGTTGCCCTTCAGCAATCTGGCAGTCAGGTAGACAGACGGAGAGATGGAGAGATAGACAGAAAAACATGGCAGGCTATTTACATTTCTTAGTGAGCAGGCTGGAAAACATCTGTACCCCTTCCTTTGTTCCCTCCATCCTTCCATCCAAGCTAGAAGTATCCTGCAACAAAAAAAGAGAATCAAGAACTGAAAGGGGCAGTTGAGAGGTGTAATGTTAGAATGACACACACACACACACACACACACACACACACACACACACACACACACACACACACACACAGATAGCATGACACAATGTTGACATGATGACAATATTTTCTGTGAGTAATTGTGATCATCATCATCTCTTTCCCCCCTTCTCTCTCTCTCACACAGAACACACACAGCAAGCATTACAACGTTGACATGACAAACACTGCCGTGGCCTGTAGTAAAATCAAAAACATTTATAGTATCTGAGATTGTCTAAATTAGGTACCATCTTTGATAGCTATAGGACTACAGAGACTACCTGCAGAATAAAACCTCAAATGGGCCAACTTAATGAACCGGGCTGGATAAGCTGAAGTGAGTACCATTAGCCGGAGACCAGACTAACATGATTCTACCAGACTCGGAAAGAGCCCGGTGTGTTGACCGGGTACAGTATGCCATGAGACCCTAACCCGCTTTGGTGAGCTCTGTCAGCTAATGTTTGCCAACTGTGGTAAGCTGAATCATGCAACCCTGCTCAAATAAATAATTGTCGTGGTTCTAGTGTCTTATATCCAATGGGTGCATGGCCCACAAACACTATGCACATGTTTATATACTGTAGATTGGTATCTATTTATTGACTAGCATTTAGATAACTGGACGGTTGTTCAATCAGATTTATACCAAAAAACAGGTGTCAACCAAAATAAGACGTCATGAAAAAGACATCTTAACCTGGTTGTGATCTGGTTCTAAGACGTCCTGACCAGATTTTAAACATTAGTTAATAGACCAATTAGAAACAGAGATCCAGAACTCTCAGCCAATTACAGCTAGTTTTCAGTTTTCCCCTCCCCTTTCAGACCACTCTCAGACAGTCTTAGAAAAATTATTGCTTGAGACATTGCTTGTTTTTGTTTCTTTTTGGCCATTTTAATTGAAAACAATCACAGTAAGGTACTTAATTGTTACCCAGAAATGATATTTGATGTTGAGATAAAAACAGCTGCATTGGACCTTTAGCAAAGTATTTGATATCCTCAGCTCAAGCCTGTGTGTGTGTGTGTGAGAGAGAAAAAGAGACACAAAGACATAGTTTGCTTGTTTGTGTGTGTGTTTGTGCACGTGTGTGTGTGTATGTGTCCGTGTATGTGAATATATAACACATCCTAGATCGGAGCGAGATTAAACATGTTCAATAGCTTTCATGAGCTTATTCTCTCGTCCAGAAACGTTATTTGGAAGAATCACATTTCTTCTTAACTTTTTGCTTAAGGAGAAACATAAGAAATAGTGCAAGAACATTTCCGCAAACTTTTTTTAGGAATATCAACTTTGCTTGACTTTCTTCATGTCTATAGTTAAAATGAAAAATGGGAGTTAAGAAGACATTTCTTCATAAGGAAGGTTTTGTGAATCTGGGCCCAGATCTTCAGGATGTGTGTGCAGTAGTGGTAGTACAGTATATCAGAGTGAGATGTCCTCTCATGAAATGTGTCCCCGGGCCCCATGCTGCAGTCTTCTAATTAACACTTCAATAAATAACTGAGTGAGAATAAATACATATCTCACAAGGAATAAATAAATCTTTCTCCAGAATGAAAATGACAGATCATCTCCTCGGAGCTACAGTCAACCATCAGCCACTTACGTGAGTTACTGTTGGCCTGGCAACCGCCACGGCAACCTGCCACGGCAACGCTCCACCGTGATCGATTTTCTTACATTTTCTTCTGCATCCTCCAAGAAAGAAAGAGGGATAAATAAAATAGTGGTAAAGTCTTTCCTCCTGCCACACTCCTCACTCACTCACTCACTCACTCACTCACTCACTCACTCACTCACTCACTCACTCACTCACTCACTCACTCACTCACTCACCACTCACTCACTCACTCACTCACTCACTCACTCACTCACTCACTCACCACCACCACTCACCACCACTCACCACTCACTCACTCACTCACTCACTCACTCACTCACTCACTCACTCACTCACTCACTCACTCACTCACTCACTCACTCTCCCCCCATTCAACTGCCTATTGAATTCACTGGAGATGAGCAAGACATTAACAAACCGCATCAGATAATGTGGACATTTCATGCATAAGCTGCAATATGAGGGATGTATTAATGGGGAAATTATTGTGCATTCAATTACAGTGGAATGCCTTCTGGAGATGTTGTGATTTGGCCAGCGCTCCGATAGCGTCGGCTCGATGGGGGTCCCTGAGTGATGAACAACCTAATCGGCTAATCTCAAAACGGCCGCCGTTCACGAGCACCCAACGCCCATCCGCCGCTAACAGTGGCCAATAAAATTAAAGTCCCGTGCCCGGTGAAAAGAAAGAGGTGGAAATCAGAGATGGATAAACAAATATAATCATAAAAGCGCAGCGCGTTGAAAAGTGGTAATTCCGTGGGAGTTCATTAGGGAGAGATGGGAGAATGAGATGAAGGAGAGACATTACCTTTAATGTGGCCCCCCTGCAGAGTGTGTGATAGGGTGGCCGTCCTGGCTAAATTGAGTTTTTAGCATGATGCTACGCTAGCAGAGAAAACTATCTAAATTAGGTTGTAGCTTGACGCTACGTTAGCGAAAACAAACTGTACAAATTGTGTTTTTAGCATGACGCCATGTTAGCAGAGAAATACTTTAGGAAAAGTATAGAACATCTCGTTATATTATCAGAGAAAGAATTGTACAGAATGGGACTTCTAGCAGAGTTGTCTGCTAACTGAGAGAAACTTGACCTGGTACTTGTCGCCAAGTGGAAACAAGAGTAGGCCTATTTGCAACACGAAAAGTAACGTGAGGGTTTTTGAGGCGTGACGCTGGATTGTCAGTTACCTCTGCAAACTTTGAGCTGAGAACAGCATTACACAGTAATCCCATATTTCTACAGAAGCTGGTACAGTACACTATGTCCCCAGTCACTACTGACACTAGGCAGATGCTACCTTGATTGAGACATCTGCAGGAACCAGATGGAGAATGAGAGGAAGTGAGGTGTGATGTCTATCACTGACATTCAACAGCAAAACGCTGCCTTTACCACAGCAGCACAGGGTCGCGGGAGGCCCAATCAGACAGAACCCTGCCTGGCCACCGTAATGTTATCATGTGTTTCAGAAGATTATCCCCCCCATGCAAAGTTGTGTTACTTCCAATGTGTTGCTTAACTATGTTTTTGTGCTTTTGTAAAGGAAAGATGGTGTCTGTGCACATTCTGGTTACAGTTAGCACATTAGAGGGTTTTGGTGGTTCAGAATAATCACTCTTTACACATGTAACATGGTGTTGTGAGACAGACAAGACGACAAGCTCATAGCCATGGGCTTTCCTTTTGCTTCCCTGTTGTGAATTGATGGCCAAGTGTGTATGTGTGTATTTGTGTATGATGAATGCTGTTTGGTGGGAATTGGTATCTCATGTGTCTTTAATGTTGGCCTAAGCACTATGTTTGCGTGTGTGTGTGTGTGCGTGTGCGCGTGCGTGTGTGTGTGAAACTTTCTATGCACAGCTCCATTTTTTATTCGTTTTTACCTCTCCTCTCCTCTATGTAGAGTACATATCAATAAAAAGATGGGTCTTGTGATATGGGACACAGCTGATCTCCACATCCACACAGATCTGGGTTGGATGATCTGTCCCACAAGGAAACACCGGCTGCTGCTCCAACCTTTCAAACAGAGGAGGTAAGATTATACTGCAGAACACAGTATGTCACTTAGTTAGTGATCTGGCCTCTGAACCATAGCATTCCATTAATGTTCTACTCTACTCTACTCTACTCTATTCTATTCTACTCTACTCTATTCTATTCTATTCTATTCTATTCTATTCTATTTTAATGATGGCTCTTTGTAATTATGTTATCCCTGCCTGTTTGTAAGTGCAGCCTGGAGTCTGCGATGTAATGCCAGGCTGTGGTTTCTAATGAACAGCAGGGCAGGACCCTCAGGCTACACTTCAACTTTAAAACATCTATTATTGAGTCCCAGAGAAAAACACTGCAGCGGCCAACGCTGACCTCACAGGAGCTTTACGCTGTTGCTCTCCTCTGTTTTTATCCCCCTTCCCCTCCCTCTATCCCTTGCATCTGGTATCTGTATCCCCCACATGACCGACATTTAAAAGAGAGGAGGTGTGTACTGGCTCAAGGCAGAGTGATGTTCTCTTGGATGGTTTGTGTAGTGTTGCTAAAGCGTTACCATAGCGTTAGAAATATTAAGAGATCCACAGGGAAGTTAATCTCTCTGTTTCGCTCTCTCTCTCGCTTGCTCTCGCTCTCTCTCGCTCTTGCTCTTGCTCTCTCGCTCTCGCTCTCCCTCTAGCTCTCTCTCTCTCTCTCTCTCTCTCTCTCTCTCTCTCTCTCTCTCTCTCTCTCTCTCTCTCTCTCTCTCTCTCTCTCTCTCTCTCTCTCTCTCTCTCTCTCTCTCTCTCTCTCTCTCTCTCTCTCTCTCTCTCTCTCTCTCGCTTGCTCTCTCTCTCTCTCTGAATAAAAATGTAAAAGGCCATTATATACTCCATCACCTCCACTATGTGAGGAGTCACTGCCATCACTGCAGTCAAGTGTCTTATTTTATATTAGAGGAGGAGAGAAGTGTGTGTCTGTGTGTGAGAGAGAGAGGTTTGCTCTGAGTGTGAGTGGGCCTTGCTCTGCTCTGGCCATACTCATCTATGTGTGTGTAATGGATCCCAGTATATCTGCATAAGGTATGGAGGTGGTGGAGAAGTCATTGTGAGCATCCATAGGACAACATCAGAGTAATGGACTAAGTATTGACATACTTGAAGAACTGACACTGCTCTCTCTCTCTAAAACGAAAGGCATAGTCCTCTGCAGTGATGTAAACTCAGAAAAAAAAAATAACAAGATTCTACAAATGAGACATAAACTGAACAAGTTCCACAGACATGTGACTAACAGAAATGGAATAATGTGTCCCTGAACAAAGGGAACAGTCAGTATCTGGTGTGGCCACCAACTGCATTAAGTACTGCAGTGCATCTCCTCCTCATGGACTGCACCAGATATACCAGTTCTTGCTGTGAGATGTTACCCCACTCTTTCACCAAGGCATCTGCAAGTTCCCGGACATTTCTGTGGGTATTGGCCCTAGCCCTCACCCTCCGATTCAACAGGTCCCAGACGCGCTCAATGGGATTGAGATCCGGGCTCTTCGCTGGCCATGGTAGAACACTGACATTCCTGTCTTGCAGGAAATCACGCACAGAACGAGCAGTATGGCTAGTGGCATTGTCATGCTGGAGGGTCATGAGCCTGCAGGAAGGGTACCACATGAGGGAGGAGGATGTTTTCCCTGTAACGCACAGCTTTGAGACTGACTACAATGACAACAAGCTCAGTCCGATGATGCTGTGACACACCGACCCAGACCATGACGGACCCTCCACCTCCAAATCGATCCCGGTCCAGAGTGCAGGCCTCGGTGTAACAATCATTCCTGCGACGATAAACGCAAATCTGACCATCACCCCGGTGAGACAAAACCGCGACTTGTGAGTAAAGATCACTTTTTGCCAGTCCTGTCTGGTCCAGCAACGGTGGGTTTGTGCCCATAGGCGACGTTGTTGCCGGTGATGTCTGGTGAGGGCCTGCCTTACAACAGCGATGGCAATCAGCTGTCCGTCCTGTCTCCCTGTAGCGCTGTCTTAGGTGTCTCACAGTACGAACATTGCAATTTATTGCCCTGGCCACATCTGCAGTCCTCATGCCTCCTTGCAGCATGCCTAAGGCACGTTCACACAGATGACCCGGGACCCTGGGCATCTTTCTTTTGGTGTTTTTCAGAGTCAATAGAAAGGCCTCTTTAGTGTTTTCATAACTGTGACCTCAATTGCCTACCGTCTGTAAGCTGTTAGTGTCTTAACGACCGTTCCACAGGTGCATGTTCATTAATTGTTTATGGTTCGTTTAACAAGCATGGGAAACAGTGTTTGAACCCTTTACAATGAAGATCTGAGAAGTTCTTTGGAGTTTTAGGAATTATCTTCGAAAGACAGGGTCCTGAATAAGGAACATTTCTTTTTTTGCTGAGTTTAGAGCTTTTGTTTTGGTTTGTTTACAAGAGCTGTGTGTTTTAATCCCTCTGTACTCATTCCTATTAATAGTGATGATCTGAACACAGAAGGCAAGTATTTTCAGGTTAAACTCAGGGTGGTAAATTAATCTCCTCGCCGCGATGGTGATGAAGGATGTTTGGTGTTATTTGTATATGCGTGTTTTGAGTGTTTTGTCAAAAGTAGGCGAGGAGTTTTGCTTGCCTGGTAGATTTGTACACTCCCCTGGGAGCCACGGCCCAGTAAGATACTGCAGTTGCTCGACATAATTAGACCGGGAAGGTCCTTGTAAACTCATTAATATCTCGGCTGGGCTAAACTGGCTCGGTGGTTGTTCTTGGCAAAGAAACTGACAGATTTTTGAAAGAGGGAGATGTGGAGAAACGTCACTTTTAAATCGCCTTCCAAGGGGTTGTAGGAAACAACTACAGACATAGACATTAACCTACAATGGAGAGTCGTTTGGTATGAGTTTGATGCTGTTCTGCATCAGTAGCTTTGGAATTTCCGTTAAAGAACTCAATTGTTCCTGTTGTTGTAACAATGATATACTCAGTATGTTTCTGAACACTATGTTTCCTGTTTAGTGAGAGTTATTCTCATATTGCTTCAGTGTCTCCGTGAACAGTGATTCGTTAATTGCAGTCAGAGCCTGGTTTAAGTGCGACTTAAACGATACTTTTTAAAACACAAGACGTTTGTGCTGAAGCATTCCTGTCCTGGTTGAATTGGCTCGGCCAGCCGTCATCATCCTCTGTGCCAACATGGTCTGTGCCAGTTTATAAAACATCTCTTATGACATAAAAGCAGAACATGTGACTGTTGTTCCAGCACATTCCCTGTATACTGTACAGAGCAGACCTCTAGACACAGTTAAACCCTGCCACACCTGCACACACACTGCCCCCTCTCCTCTCCTGCTCCCTATCCCTGGGGTGGACATCATTACTCAGATTAAAACCAGTTAATGCGCTCTGCATTGTTTTAAGACCTGGGAGAGGCCAAAATGGACACACACAAAATATCTTATTTTCATCTCTCTCTCCCTCCCTCCCTCCCTCTCTCTCTCTCTTTTAAATGACTACCCATTGTTCTCTCTCTCTCTCTCTTTCTCTCTCTCTCCCTCTGTCTTTTAGATGAATACCTATTGTTTTTGGCAAGCAGGGGTGTGTGCGTGTGTGTGTGTGTGTCTGTGTGTGAGTGTCTCTGCACTGTGTATGTGTCTCTACACTATGTGTGTGTATGTGTGTGTGTCTGTGTGTGAGTGTCTCTGCACTGTGTATGTGTCTCTACACTATGTGTGTGTATGTGTGTGTGTGTGTGTGTGTGTGTGTGTGTGTGTGTGTGTGTGTGTGTGTGTGTGTGTGTGTGTGTGTGTGTGTGTGTGTGTGTGTGTGTGTGTGTGTGTGTGTGTGTGTGTGTGTGTGTGTGTGTGTGTGTGTGTGTGTGTGTGTGTGTGTGTGTGTGTGTGCGTGCGTGTGCGTGTGTGTGTGTCCACGTGGGCAGGGCAGTGGCATACCATTAGTCTTATTTGTTGTAGAGCAGGGTTCCTGTGGATTACTCATGGCCTAAAGTGCTATGCCCTTTCATTAACCTTGGCTCCCAGTCGCTTCATTTAATACAAAACAAATTCCTAATCTGGGCCTGCTAAACAGCGTTTCAGCCTGTATATTACTGTCTCATATTGCCTTGGGTTGCCACTCGCTAGATCCCTAATTACGCTCCCAACACCTCCCTTGCTCCCTCTATGCGCCTATCATTATTTTAAATGTATTTTGATTGATTTGTGTCAGCTTTAACTGTTCTTTCTGCCGGATCGATAAATAAAGATCAATACTTTAATGTTTTCTTCAGAACCTTTATTAAAAAATAGATTGGCTGTAAAGAGGGCTGAATTACGGAGAGGACTGCCTACTTCCAACGCATGTCAACTGGAATTTAATTGAACAACGTTGAACTATTTGAGATTAGCTGAAGGAATGGAGGCAGGATGCAGAGAGGGCGAGAGAGAGAGACAGAGAGGGGCAGAGAGGGCGAGAGAGAGAGACAGAGAGGGGCAGAGAGGGCGAGAGAGAGAGACAGAGAGGGGCAGAGAGGGCGAGAGAGAGAGACAGAGAGGGGCAGAGAGGGCGAGAGAGAGAGACAGAGAGGGGCAGAGAGGGCGAGAGAGAGAGACAGAGAGGGGCAGAGAGGGCGAGAGAGAGAGAGAGAGGGGGGCAGAGAGGGCGAGAGAGAGAGACAGAGAGGGGGAGAGAGGGCGAGAGAGAGACAGAGAGGGGCAGAGAGGGCGAGAGAGAGAGACAGCGAGGGGCAGAGAGGGCGAGAGAGAGAGACAGAGAGGGCGAGAGAGAGACAGAGAGGGGCAGAGAGGGCGAGAGAGAGAGACAGAGAGGGGCAGAGAGGGCGAGAGAGAGAGACAGAGAGGGGCAGAGAGGGCGAGGGAGAGAGACAGAGAGGGGCAGAGAGGGCGAGAGAGAGAGACAGAGAGGGGCAGAGAGGGCGAGGGAGAGAGACAGAGAGGGGCAGAGAGGGCGAGAGAGAGAGACAGAGAGGGGCAGAGAGGGCGAGAGAGAGAGACAGAGAGGGGCAGAGAGGGCGAGAGAGAGAGACAGAGAGGGGCAGAGAGGGCGAGAGAGAGAGACAGAGAGGGGCAGAGAGGGCGAGAGAGAGACAGCGAGGGGCAGAGAGGGCGAGAGAGAGAGACAGAGAGGGGCAGAGAGGGCGAGAGAGAGAGACAGAGAGGGGCAGAGAGGGCGAGAGAGAGACAGAGAGGGCAGAGAGGGCGAGAGAGAGAGACAGAGAGGGGCAGAGAGGGCGAGAGAGAGACAGAGAGGGGCAGAGAGGGCGAGAGAGAGACAGAGAGGGGCAGAGAGGGCGAGAGAGAGAGACAGAGAGGGGCAGAGAGGGCGAGAGAGAGACAGAGAGGGGCAGAGAGGGCGAGAGAGAGAGACAGAGAGGGGCAGAGAGGGCGAGAGAGAGAGACAGAGAGGGGCAGAGAGGGCGAGAGAGAGAGACAGAGAGGGGCAGAGAGGGCGAGAGAGAGAGACAGAGAGGGGCAGAGAGGGCGAGAGAGAGAGACAGAGAGGGGCAGAGAGGGCGAGAGAGAGAGACAGAGAGGGGCAGAGAGGGCGAGAGAGAGAGACAGAGAGGGGCAGAGAGGGCGAGAGAGAGACAGCGAGGGGCAGAGAGGGCGAGAGAGAGACAGCGAGGGGCAGAGAGGGCGAGAGAGAGAGACAGAGAGGGGCAGAGAGGGCGAGACAGAGAGACAGAGAGGGGCAGAGAGGGCGAGAGAGAGACAGCGAGGGGGCAGAGAGGGCGAGAGAGAGAGACAGAGAGGGGCAGAGAGGGCGAGAGAGAGAGACAGAGAGGGGCAGAGAGGGCGAGGGAGAGAGACAGAGAGGGGCAGAGAGGGCGAGAGAGAGACAGCGAGGGGCAGAGAGGGCGAGAGAGAGAGACAGAGAGGGGCAGAGAGGGCGAGAGAGAGAGACAGAGAGGGGCAGAGAGGGCGAGAGAGAGACAGAGAGGGGCAGAGAGGGCGAGAGAGAGAGACAGAGAGGGGCAGAGAGGGCGAGGGAGAGAGACAGAGAGGGGCAGAGAGGGCGAGAGAGAGAGACAGAGAGGGGCAGAGAGGGCGAGGGAGAGAGACAGAGAGGGGCAGAGAGGGCGAGAGAGAGACAGCGAGGGGCAGAGAGGGCGAGAGAGAGACAGCGAGGGGCAGAGAGGGCGAGAGAGAGAGACAGAGAGGGGCAGAGAGGGCGAGACAGAGAGACAGAGAGGGGCAGAGAGGGCGAGAGAGAGACAGAGAGGGGCAGAGAGGGCGAGAGAGAGAGACAGAGAGGGGCAGAGAGGGCGAGAGAGAGACAGAGAGGGGCAGAGAGGGCGAGGGAGAGAGACAGAGAGGGGCAGAGAGGGCGAGAGAGAGACAGCGAGGGGCAGAGAGGGCGAGAGAGAGAGAGACAGAGAGGGGCAGAGAGGGCGAGAGAGAGAGACAGAGAGGGGCAGAGAGGGCGAGAGAGAGAGACAGAGAGGGGCAGAGAGGGCGAGAGAGAGACAGAGAGGGGCAGAGAGGGCGAGAGAGAGAGACAGAGAGGGGCAGAGAGGGCGAGAGAGAGACAGAGAGGGGCAGAGAGGGCGAGAGAGAGAGACAGAGAGGGGCAGAGAGGGCGAGAGAGAGAGACAGAGAGGGGCAGAGAGGGCGAGAGAGAGAGACAGAGAGGGGCAGAGAGGGCGAGAGAGAGACAGCGAGGGGCAGAGAGGGCGAGAGAGAGAGAGACAGAGAGGGGCAGAGAGGGCGAGAGAGAGAGACAGAGAGGGGCAGAGAGGGCGAGAGAGAGGAACAGAGGGGCAGAGAGGGCGAGAGAGAGAGACAGAGAGGGGCAGAGAGGGCGAGAGAGAGACAGAGAGGGGCAGAGAGGGCGCGAGAGAGAGACAGAGAGGGGCAGAGAGGGCGAGAGAGAGAGACAGAGAGGGGCAGAGAGGGCGAGAGAGAGACAGAGAGGGGCAGAGAGGGCGAGAGAGAGAGACAGAGAGGGGCAGAGAGGGCGAGAGAGAGAGACAGAGAGGGGCAGAGAGGGCGAGGGAGAGAGACAGAGAGGGGCAGAGAGGGCGAGAGATAGAGACAGAGAGGGGCAGAGAGGGCGAGGGAGAGAGACAGAGAGGGGCAGAGAGGGCGAGAGAGAGAGACAGAGAGGGGCAGAGAGGGCGAGGGAGAGAGACAGAGAGGGGCAGAGAGGGCGAGAGAGAGACAGCGAGGGGCAGAGAGGGCGAGAGAGAGACAGCGAGGGGCAGAGAGGGCGAGAGAGAGAGACAGAGAGGGGCAGAGAGGGCGAGACAGAGAGACAGAGAGGGGCAGAGAGGGCGAGAGAGAGACAGCGAGGGGCAGAGAGGCGAGAGAGAGAGAGACAGAGAGGGGCAGAGAGGGCGAGAGAGAGACAGCGAGGGGCAGAGAGGGCGAGAGAGAGACAGCGAGGGGCAGAGAGGGCGAGAGAGAGAGACAGAGAGGGGCAGAGAGGGCGAGAGAGAGAGACAGAGAGGGGCAGAGAGGGCGAGAGAGAGAGACAGAGAGAGACAGAGAGGGGCAGAGAGGGCGAGAGAGAGACAGAGAGGGGCAGAGAGGGCGAGGGAGAGAGACAGAGAGGGGCAGAGAGGGCGAGAGAGAGAGACAGAGAGGGGCAGAGAGGGCGAGGAGAGAGACAGAGAGGGGCAGAGAGGGCGAGAGAGAGAGACAGAGAGGGGCAGAGAGGGCGAGGGAGAGAGACAGAGAGGGGCAGAGAGGGCGAGAGAGAGACAGCGAGGGGCAGAGAGGGCGAGAGAGAGACAGCGAGGGGCAGAGAGGGCGAGAGAGAGAGACAGAGAGGGGCAGAGAGGGCGAGAGAGAGAGACAGGCAGAGAGGGCGAGGGGCAGAGAGGGGCAGAGAGGGCAGAGAGAGAGACAGAGAGGGGCAGAGAGGGCGAGAGAGAGACAGCGAGGGGCAGAGAGGGCGAGAGAGAGACAGCGAGGGGCAGAGAGGGCGAGAGAGAGAGACAGAGAGGGGCAGAGAGGGCGAGAGAGAGAGACAGAGAGGGGCAGAGAGGGCGAGAGAGAGAGACAGCGAGGGGCAGAGTGGGCGAGAGAGAGAGACAGAGAGGGGCAGAGAGGGCGAGAGAGAGAGACATAGAGGGGCAGAGAGGGCGTGAGAGAGAGACAGCGAGGGGCAGAGTGGGCGAGAGAGAGAGACAGCGAGGGGCAGAGAGGGCGAGAGAGAGACAGCGAGGGGCAGAGAGGGCGAGAGAGAGAGACAGAGAGGGGCAGAGAGGGCGAGAGAGAGAGACAGCGAGGGGCAGAGAGGGCGAGAGAGAGAGAGAGAGGGGCAGAGAGGGCGAGAGAGAGAGAGACAGAGAGGGGCAGAGAGGGCGAGAGAGAGAGACAGAGAGGGGCAGAGAGGGCGAGAGAGAGACAGCGAGGGGCAGAGAGGGCGAGAGAGAGAGACAGCGAGGGGCAGAGAGGGCGAGAGAGAGACAGCGAGGGGCAGAGAGGGCGAGAGAGAGACAGCGAGGGGCAGAGTGGGCGAGAGAGAGAGACAACGAGGGGCAGAGAGGGCGAGAGAGAGAGACAGCGAGGGGCAGAGAGGGCGAGAGAGAGAGACAGCGAGGGGCAGAGAGGGCGAGAGAGAGACAGCGAGGGGCAGAGAGGGCGAGAGAGAGACAGCGAGGGGCAGAGAGGGCGAGAGAGAGAGACAGAGAGGGGCAGAGAGGGCGAGAGAGAGAGAGACAGCGAGGGGCAGAGAGGGCGAGAGAGAGACAGAGAGGGCGAGAGAGAGACAGCGAGGGGCAGAGAGGGCGAGAGAGAGAGACAGCGAGGGGCAGAGAGGGCGAGAGAGAGAGACAGCGAGGGGCAGAGAGGGCGAGAGAGAGACAGCGAGGGGCAGAGAGGGCGAGAGAGAGACAGAGAGGGGCAGAGTGGGCGAGAGAGAGACAGAGAGGGGCAGAGAGGGCGAGAGAGAGACACAGCGAGGGGCAGAGAGGGCGAGAGAGAGACAGCGAGGGGCAGAGAGGGCGAGAGAGAGACAGAGAGGGGCAGAGAGGGCGAGAGAGAGACAGAGAGGGGCAGAGAGGGCGAGAGAGAGACAGAGAGGGGCAGAGAGGGCGAGAGAGAGACAGAGAGGGGCAGAGTGGGCGAGAGAGAGACAGAGAGGGCGAGAGAGAGAGACAGCGAGGGGCAGAGAGGGCGAGAGAGAGACAGCGAGGGGCAGAGTGGGCGAGAGAGAGACAGAGAGGGGCAGAGAGGGCGAGAGAGAGACAGCGAGGGGCAGAGAGGGCGAGAGAGAGAGACAGCGAGGGGCAGAGAGGGCGAGAGAGAGACAGCGAGGGGCAGAGAGGGCGAGAGAGAGAGACAGCGAGGGGCAGAGAGGGCGAGAGAGAGACAGCGAGGGGCAGAGAGGGCGAGAGAGAGAGACAGAGAGAGCGAGAGAGAGAGACAGAGAGGGGCAGAGAGGGCGAGAGAGAGAGACAGCGAGGGGCAGAGAGGGCGAGAGAGAGACAGCGAGGGGCAGAGAGGGCGAGAGAGAGACAGCGAGGGGCAGAGAGGGCGAGAGAGAGAGACAGAGAGGGCGAGAGAGAGACAGCGAGGGGCAGAGATGGCGAGAGAGAGACAGCGAGGGGCAGAGAGGGCGAGAGAGAGACAGCGAGGGGCAGAGAGGGCGAGAGAGAGAGACAACGAGGGGCAGAGAGGGCGAGAGAGAGAGACAGCGAGGGGCAGAGAGGGCGAGAGAGAGAGACAACAAGGGGCAGAGAGGGCGAGAGAGAGAAACAGCGAGGGGCAGAGTGAGAGAGAGAGACAGAGAGGCAGAGAGAGCGAGAGAGAGAAACAGCGAGGGGCAGAGAGAGGCAGAGAGAATGAGAGAGAGACAGCGATAGGCAGAGTGAGAGAGAGAGACACAGAGAGGCAGAGAAAATGAGAGAGAGACAGCAAGGGGCAGAGAGAGTGAGGGAGAGAGACAGCGATAGGCAGAGTGAGAGAGAGAGACATCGATAGGCAGAGAGAGTGAGAGAGAGAGAGAGAGAGAGAGCAAGAGTGAGAGAGAGACAGCGAGGGGCAGAGAGGGCGAGAGAGAGAGACAGCGAGGGGCAGAGAGGGCGAGAGAGAGAGACAGAGAGGGCGAGAGAGAGAGACAGCGAGGGGCAGAGAGGGCGAGAGAGAGAGACAGCGAGGGGCAGAGAGGGCGAGAGAGAGACAGCGAGGGGCAGAGAGGGCGAGAGAGAGACAGCGAGGGGCAGAGAGGGCGAGAGAGAGAGACAGAGAGGGCGAGAGAGAGAGACAGCGAGGGGCAGAGATGGCGAGAGAGAGACAGCGAGGGGCAGAGAGGGCGAGAGAGAGAGACAGCGAGGGGCAGAGAGGGCGAGAGAGAGAGACAACGAGGGGCAGAGAGGGCGAGAGAGAGAGACAGCGAGGGGCAGAGAGGGCGAGAGAGAGAGACAACGAGGGGCAGAGAGGGCGAGAGAGAGAAACAGCGAGGGGCAGAGTGAGAGAGAGAGAGAGACAGAGAGGCAGAGAGAGCGAGAGAGAGAAACAGCGAGGGGCAGAGAGAGGCAGAGAGAATGAGAGAGAGACAGCGATAGGCAGAGTGAGAGAGAGAGACACAGAGAGGCAGAGAAAATGAGAGAGAGACAGCAAGGGGCAGAGAGAGTGAGGGAGAGAGACAGCAAGGGGCAGAGAGACTGAGGGAGAGAGACAGCAATAGGCAGAGTGAGAGAGAGAGACACAGAGAGGCAGAGAGAATGAGAGAGAGAGACAGCAAGGGGCAGAGAGACTGAGGGAGAGAGACAGCAAGGGGCAGAGAGACTGAGGGAGAGAGACAGCGATAGGCAGAGTGAGAGAGAGAGACACAGAGAGGCAGAGAGAATGAGAGAGAGAGAGAGAGACAGCAAGGGGCAGAGAGACTGAGGGAGAGAGACAGCAATAGGCAGAGTGAGAGAGAGAGACAGCAAGGGGCAGAGAGACTGAGGGAGAGAGACAGCAAGGGGCAGAGAGACTGAGGGAGAGAGACAGCAAGGGGCAGAGAGACTGAGGGAGAGAGACAGCAAGGGGCAGAGAGACTGAGGGAGAGAGACAGCAAGGGGCAGAGAGACTGAGGGAGAGAGACATCGATAGGCAGAGAGAGAGAGAGAGAGAGAGAGAGCAAGAGTGAGAGAGAGACAGCGAGGGGCAGAGAGAGAGAGAGAGACAGCAAGGGGCAGAGAGACTGAGGGAGAGAGACAGCAAGGGGCAGAGAGACTGAGGGAGAGAGACAGCAAGGGGCAGAGAGACTGAGGGAGAGAGACAGCAAGGGGCAGAGAGACTGAGGGAGAGAGACAGCAAGGGGCAGAGAGTGTGAGAGAGAGAGATAGCGATAGGCAGAGTGAGAGAGAGATACACAGAGAGGCAGAGAGTGAGAGAGAGAGAGAGAGAGAGAGAGAGAGAGAGAGAGAGAGAGAGACAGAGAGGGGCAGAGAGAGAGAGAGACAGCGAGGGGCAGAGAGAGAGTGAGAGAGAGACAGCGAGGGGCAGAGAGAGAGTGAGAGAGAGACAGCGATAGGCAGAGTGAGAGAGAGATACACAGAGAGGCAGAGAGAGTGTGAGAGAGTGAGAGAGAGACAGCGAGGGGCAGAGAGTGTGAGAGAGAGCGATAGCGATAGGCAGAGTGAGAGAGAGATACACAGAGAGTCAGAGAGAGTGTGAGAGAGAGAGAGAGAGAGAGAGAGCAAGAGTGAGAGAGAGACAGCGAGGGCAGAGAGTGTGAGAGAGAGAGATAGCGATAGGCAGAGTGAGAGAGAGATACACAGAGAGGCAGAGAGTGAGAGAGAGAGAGAGAGACAGCGAGGGGCAGAGAGAGAGTGAGAGAGAGACAGCGAGGGAGGGAAAGAAAAGAAAGACTGCGGCTCAGAGCAGGCTGAGAGATCACAGTTTTTGGGACTGGCTGATGCACGACTTTACTTCAAGGGTACCATCAGAACTTTTTTTTACCTTTCGGATTTACCTTCACATCTACAATAGGCTGTAGAGAGGATGTTTATGGTTAAATAAAAGGATGTTCTAAATACCATAGTGGGCCCTCTGGTTTTAAACCAAGTTTGGATTTCTCCCCTGTGGGCTAGAAAAGATCCGATTCAGGTCATGGAGAACTAAAGGACAGAGATAAAAACATTCAAACTTCAGCCCCATATAAGCCAGAACTTTTTCCTCAGAGCTAAAATCGTACATGGTGCTGCTCCAAGACTACATACCAATGGTGGTTATGAATGTTACTGTGCTTCAGCTTCGCCAGGGGAGGGGGTGTTTGATGGAGGACAACCCCCATCCCCCACCTCCCCTGCTATGCACCTAGCTCAGGTGCCCTTGTTTCCTACCCTCACTCCAACCCACCCTCCCGGGACAGCGCCCAATGTGGCGGTCGTAGAGTGTGTGTGTGTTTGACTCTGTGCGTGTGTTTGTATGCGTGAGTGCGTGCACACACCTGTTTGTGTGTATGTGTGTGTATCATGGTGTGTGTGCGTGCGTGTGCATTCTTGTCAGCGTATGCTTGCGTGTGTGATTGTATGTGTTGGTGTGGTACAGCTGTGGCCCCTCTATCCAGCTTTAGCTCCGTTGGGATCGGGGGGTTAAGACAACAGACCAACAGAGGCTCCCCCTCTCCCCTCCTCTCCCGTACCCCTGGTCCCTAGCTTCTTTAAATGGGCCAGTTTGACCCAGCCTAGACACACGTGAAGGTGCACGGTGCTACTGTGATTAATTACAGGGTTACAGCCATGCTGACATCATCATAGTGCACCGGGCTTGGGCTTTCAACCCACTGAAGGGCAGACACATATAGACAAACACACACACACACACCTTGCTTCTTATGTTATAAAAGGGGGAGGTCAGCTGTGAATCTAACCAAGTCGGGGGTTGATTTTCAATTCCACTTCGAGGTCTATAGGTTATCATTCCTAACTCGTAGGTGCAGGTGAAGTGCTCAAGAACAATTCGACCACATCAGACTAAAAGTTTGCTGAGTTGAATCTAAGCCCCAGTGGCCAGACATTGGTGGCCATGGCCTTCTATCCCCCTGTTTCCTCTATCCTCTCGCCTCCTTTTGAAACAGGTCCAAGCTAATCGAGGAGAGTCGGCGAGGAGAGTGAACGTGGATGGAGATGCGCTTGCTTGAAATGAGACCTTCCTCCTCCACTCGGGCGTCGTTAGGTAGATTATATGTAAAGGGCTGGGTCCCAAAAACACATTTCTAAAGTGATCAAAACCATTTCAGTTCGTTGTGCAAGACGTTTCATCGATAAAACAATAAGTGGCACATTCTTTTTAAATGTGTGCATGTTTTTCTCTGATAGGATACACATGGGTATCCTCGATGAAAGGTGGCTATCGAGGAGGTCTTCCGTTTGCCTATTTAAATGAATTGACACACTCCTCGACCACTCTACCATTTATCGGTTTCCGGGTCACGGAGGAGAGAGGACGAAGGACGGTGTTTTGCCCCGAACGAGAATCTCCCGATGTCTAACACTGGGTGTAATTACATTAAATGTATGTCATGTACATGTGCCTGTGTGCTCAGTGGTCAATAAACAAAAGAAGCGTGTACATTCACATGTCCACTGACCAGAAGTGAACCAGGTCAGGTCTGCCCAACCAGGTTAAGCCCATCTGGGGCGCCATGGCAACAGCAGGGGCCCGGCCCTGTCTCGTGGGATTAAAATGCTCTTATTGTTATTTGTGTCATTGTCGGCATAGAAAAAGCCGTCCCCTCTCACCTCCCATTACACCACACTGTGATTAATGTTCTGTACAGGGCACCGTCTGTACAGGCTAAAAAGCACGGTCGCCCACGTCAGCCAGACAGCGCCACTTAGTTTATTACTATTTGTCTTTTGTTTCTTTTTCACCTATTTCCTCAGACATCTTAAAATGTTCATTATGGACAAGTGTAATTGATATTTGTATTGATCTTTAGTTGAAGTTTGTTTTTGATTCTCCTGGTATCTCCATGGCTTTGGCCTTGCAGTTGTGCCTATAGCTCCAGCCAGGTCATCTGTGATATAAGTCAGTATTCGACGTCCATCCATGTCCGAGGACGCTGGGGATGATGTGGAAACATGCCACTAGGGGCAACAGTGAGCGCTGTTACCTTCAAGTAGGTTTGGGTTTTGCCAAGGCCTTGTGGACGGGGATGGCGGATGGTGGTAAGCATCTGCCTGTAGTGCCAAACGTTGCAAGTTTGAAAGTCGTTTTTGAGATTTTTGTTTTAAGCCCAAACCTTAACCCTTACCTTAACCATTCACAATTCATCCCTAACCTTAACCCTTACCTTAACCATTCACAGTTCACGCCTAACCTTAACCCTTACCTTAACCATTCACAGTTCATGCCTAACCTTAACCCTTACCTTAACCATTTGCAGTTAATGCCAAAACTTAACCCTTACCTTAACCATTTGCAGTTAATGCCAAAAATTAACCCTAACTTTAAAAATGTTGAGATAATGCCTAAAGTTGACAAACACTTTGAAATGTTACGCTTGCAACAACTTCAAAATGTGACCTTTGAGAAACATGGATGAATATCTCATTCTGAAGTGAGAATGTGAGAGCTAGTTGATAGCTCGCCCTGTGGTCTATAGTCGTACAACCTGTCTGTCTGTCCATGCTTGGAATACCACAGTTGGGCTGAACTGCTGTACCATGGGACAGAGGGAACAATATCAAGATCTCTACTGAGGCTGTGTTAAACCTATTGTCCAACCCTTTGGCTTACGATGCTCCTCTTTTTTAATGGTAACACTTAACATTAGTTAATGCTCCAGTGAAACTAATGCATGACAATGAAACGTCCATCTCTGTTTGTCCTGGTCTGTTTTCAGCCTATAGGTGATGATGCACCTCTTCTTAGGCCAGCTGTCAGCTATACCATTGGATCCTGGTCAGGTCCCTGTTTGTAATGTGATTGGAGTTTTGGGTTGATTTATGGAGGTACATGAGTTTGCCAACTCTGGTCTGATTTCCTGTCCAATTAGCCTTAGAGGACATTTAGAGGAGGAGTGTGTTGGCGCGTAGAGGATGCTTTTGAGATTTGTCCATCTCATTGGACCCACACACACACACACACTGAGGGCCGTGGCGAGGGGGTTAAGCTGGCGAGAGTGTCAGAGGCTACACACAGCCGGCTTTAGTGCATTTTGTTGTAATGGCGTCCCAGTTGCCATGTCAGAAATCAATTCTAACTGGGAACCGGTGAGCACGGAGAGGTCAAGGCTTCGACTGCCTAAATATTTTATCTCAGAAACACGTCTGGAGCTTTTAAAGATGTGCTCTGCCCTCCTTTCTCCCTGCCACACACACACACACACACACACACACACACACACACACACACACACACACACACACACACACACACACACACACACACACACACACACACACACACACACACACACACACACACACACACACACACACACACACACACACACACACACACACACACACACAGGCTCGGACGACACTGCTTTTGAGTCCTGGCCTGGGTCAGGGCCTGGTTAAAATCAATTTTGATCAATTATTAAGAGTGCTGGTATCTTTGTGAGGCTAAAAAGGCAGCTGGTGGATGCAGTGTGCTCTGCTCGCTGATAAAGTCCACTTTTTATTTACTTCATTACTGCTTCCTTGGACAACTCTCAACCCCGGAGAAATCTTCAAACTGCAACCCAGAGTTACTCTTCTTAGAGGCCTGGGACATCACTAAATTTGATGTGTGCATGTGTGAGTGCTCTGATTGTCTTCTCCATGTTGTTATGTTGTTGTGATGTGGATTTCATATAAGTACATTATAAACATCACCTGCACACCATTTTGACCAGTTTTTTACATGGACTGTTTTTGTATTTCACTTTGGTGCAAATAAATAATCATGTTTTCTCAGGTTCCTTGGCCTTTGGAATAACCTCATTGGAGTTTGGAGGAGTTGCAGACAGAGAGAAAGGCGAGAGAAGAGTGAGAGGGAAGAGTGAGGGGGAAGAAAGGGAACGAGAGAAAGAGGGGAAGG
>NC_068456.1:14814895-14862395 GCF_023373465.1 Oncorhynchus keta
ATCCTGTGTTGTTGACTTGCTCAGGTTGCGTCTGTCTCGGTGCCATGCTGGACGTGCTGGCTATGAGTGTGTGGACTGGTCCAAACACTCCTCTTCTCTGCCAGGCAGGAAATTGCCAAGATACCACCACAAGGCCATTAGCCCTCTAGGGTATGCCAAGAGGGGGTTGGACATTCATACTGTAGGCCAATGAAGGTTTAAATGGGTGCCTAATACCTCAACAAAGGAATTACATATTTCATGAGGTAGTGCTGCTAAACAATGGCATTATTGCCAGGCCGAATTTTTGTATACAGTAGTTCAAATCAAATCAAATCAAATGTATTTATATAGCCCTTCGTACATCAGCTGATATCTCAAAGTGCTGTACAGAAACCCAGCCTAAAACCCCAAACAGCAAGCAATGCAGGTGTAGAAGCACTGTGGCTAGGAAAAACTCCCTAGAAAGGCCAAAACCTAGGAAGAAACCGAGAGAGGAACCAGGCTATGTGGGGTGGCCAGTCCTCTTCTGGCTGTGCCGGGTGGAGATTATAACAGAACATGGCCAAGATGTTTAAATGTTCATAAATGACCAGCATGGTCCAATAATAACAAAGCAGAACAGTTGGAACTGGAGCAGCAGCACGGCCAGGTGGACTGGGGACAGCAAGGAGTCATCATGTCAGGTCGTCCTGGGGCATGGTCCTAGGGCTCAGGTCCTCCGAGAGAGAGAAAGAAAGAGAGAAAGAGAGAATTAGAGAGAGCACACTTAAATTCACACAGGACACCGAATAGGACATGAGAAGTACTCCAGATATAACAAACTGACCCTAGCCCCCCAACACATAAACTACTGTAGCATAAATACCAAGGACACTCCCGGACAGCCCAAACAGGAAGGATATATCCCCACCCACTTTGCCAAAGCACAGCCCCCACACCAGTTGATCGTTTGTTAATAGTAAAACATATTTAACAGTAGTTTCCACATGGTTATCCACCAAACATTTGATATTGCTGCAATAACGTCTGTATGAAAACTGAGAGAAAAGTTTACACTTTTTAAAATTACGAACACATCTGTAAAATGTAAAACTAAGCTTGTCTGTATGAACTATAAATGCTTCCTTCAACAAACCCTCTATCAAATTCCTTTTTTCCAAAATGAGCTAATAATTTAAATGAATAAAATATTTGTTACAATGCGTAACCAGGGAGGATACGGTTCACCAGAATCCGTAGGCTCTATTTTCGTTTTCAAGCTCCACCAAATTCCCATCATAATTATGTCAATATCGAGGCAAACGCAAACACACTTCCATTTGCGACAAAATGTAATATGTGTAATGCGGATAAAAATGAGATCCCCGTCCTCCTCTCCCTGCTCCACCCACCCCACCATCACCCCTCCTTTCTCCCAATAAAAGTTTTGGCAGGCCTGAGCTGTTGTAATTGGCAGACGGTTGCCGTGCCGATAGACTCCCCCGTCCTGTGGGTCAAGAGTAATTTACTGAACAGCTAAACGCCCTAGCTGTTTTTTCTTCCCGGCGTCCATATTGGAATTCCCATCCAGGCTGTATTACAAGGCAAGATGATGGCTTAATCCCCTGTTAATTAGAATAACATCTCCGGCAGCTGAGGCTGAGGGGCCGCTAATGCAGAGTTTCGGAGCTCCCTCCGGAGAGCCTGCCTGGCTGACTTGCTGAGGCCCAGAGAGGAGGGCTTGGCGCGGGCACAGAGAGCTGGAAAGAGAGGGGGGCCTTGGATGTGCTCTGGACGAGGCGTGAAAGGCTGTTTAATCCTCTGTTGATGACTCTTGTGGGCTGATGAGGCTGCCTAGTGTTGGCACGTCCAGCCAATCCACCATGATCTGGGTCAAAGCAAGACTGAAGGACGATTTAGTGTGTCTTCAAAGGTGTTTAAATGGTGTACTAGCACACCTGTGATAAGGGTGTTGCAAAGTAATGTTGCAGATACTCCTTTTGGAGTTGGAATCATAGTATGAAGCTGAAGAGCTTTGTGCGCAACAGTTAGGCTTGCCATGAAAATTGTGTGTGTGTGTGTGTGTGTGTGTGTGTGTGTGTGTGTGTGTGTGTGTGTGTGTGTGTGTGTGTGTGTGTGTGTGTGTGTGTGTGAGTGAGTGAGTGAGTGAGTGAGTGAGTGAGTGAGTGAGTGAGTGAGTGAGTTATAGAGTGAGTGAGTGAGTGAGTGAGTGAGTGAGTGAGTGAGTGAGTGAGTGAGTGAGTGAGTGAGTGCATGCTGAGTTCGTACACACGTGCATGTGTGTCCATGGCTTTCTGATGAAATTCCATCATGTAGTCATGAGTGACAAATCAAAAAGCTGAGACAGTGTTGTCCTAATGATTCTCCAACATCCTGTGCAATTATTACTAAAATAGGAGCTGCAATCAAACTGTGTCAACGGTTCCTCCAAACACCATGATACACCAGGAGTCATTTTATGACAGTGACGGTCCACTGTTGGTCCCTTCCAAGAGCGGAGAATAGGAAGAATAAGAGCCATCATTCATGTCTCTCCCTCGTTACTGTACTTACAGTGGGTACTCAGACAGTCATTAGAGGGAAGTAGTCTGGATAAATCGGAGCTAGCCCTCTTTTCTGCTTCTTCCTCTACCCAGCCTCCTGGAAAGGCACAAACAGCAGGGGATTATCCCCCAGGCCCCTGCTGCTACTCTACCTGTGTGTCTGACAGAGAGAGACAGAGACAAAGGGAGAGACAGAGAGAGAGAGACAGAGAGAGGGAGAGAGAGAGAGAGAGAGAGAGGGAAAGAGAGAGACAGAGAGAGACAGAGAGGATGAGAGAGGGAGAGAGCGACAAAGAGAGAGAGACAAAGAGAGAGAGAGACAAAGAGAGAGAGACAAAGAGAGAGGGAAAGACAGAGAGTAAGAGGGACGAGAGAGAAAAAGAGAGACAAGGAGAAAGACAGACAAAGAGAGAGAGAGATACAAAGAGAGTGACAGAGAGAAAGAGAGAGAGGGAGAAAGTGACGAAGAGAGCGAGAGAGAGATACTCATCTGACACACTTAAAAACATGGTTCACTCACATGTTGTATTGTGTGTATTGTTGTGAAATTGTTAGATATTACTGCACTGTTGGAGCTGGAACCATAACCATTTCGCTACACCCGCAATACATTAGCTAAACACATGTATGTGACAATTTTTGTGTATGTGATTTACATGGTTCCCAGCACTGTCTGAGCAAGATTCTCTGAAATAATGAAAATGACTCATTGTTTTATGTTACACAAGGGGAACAAGGGAGGTTCCCATGAATATGTCTTAGTCTGTCTTTGGCTTCATTGTCCCGTATCAGCTACCTGAACACAAAATCCTCTGTTCATCACATGGTTGTGTTTCACGTCAGTATGCATCCAATCAATTAGATCTGACCAAAATAAGCTTGCCTCAGCAATCACCAAGATAGCTAGTATTGCCTTATATTTCTGCATAATGTTTCACATCTGTACTTGGTTGAGTCAAAACTACAGCCCACTGATGATACTACAGCTTGAAATAGGGACAGAATATAATGATATTCAGTTGAAGTAAAGACGAGGTTAATGCTAGATTATTTGCCTCGAATTACATTGACAGTGACTTCGGAAAGTATTCAGACCGCATTAATTGTTCTACATTTTATTACTTTACAGCCTTATTCTAAAATTGATTACTTTTTAAAAATGTTATCCTCAGCAATCTACACACAATACCCCATAATGACAATGTGAAAACATGTTTTTTGCAAATGTATTTAAAATAAAAACAGAAATACCTTATTTACATAAGTATTCAGACCCTTTGCCATGAGACTCAACATTGAGCCCAGGTGCATCCTGTTTCCATGAATCATCCTTCAGATGTTTCTACAACATGATTCCACCTGTGGTAAATTCAATTGATTGGACATGAGTTGGAAAGGCACACACCTGTCTATGTATATACGGTCCCACAGTTGACAGTGCATGTCAGAACAAAAACCAAGCCATGAGCACAATGGAATTGTCCGTAGAGCTCCGAGACAGGATTGTGTCGAGGCACCAAATTTTTTTTATCTCATTGAAGGTCCCCAAGAACACAGTGGCCTCCATAATCTTTATTTGGAAGAAGTTTATAACCACCAAGACTCTTCCTAGGGCTGGCTGCCCGGCCAAACTGAGCAATCGGGGGAGAATGGCCTTGGTCAGGGAGGTGACCAAGAACCCCATGGTCACTCTGACAGAGCTCTAGAGTTCCTCTGAGGAGATGGGAGAACCTTCCAGAAGGACAACCATCTCTGCAGCATTCCCCCAATCAGGCCTTTATGGTAAGGTAGCCAGACAAGATTCTCTGGTCTGATGAAACCAAGATTGAACTCGTGCATGCGTCACGTCTGGACGCCCTACGGTGAAGCATGGTGGTGGCAGCATCATGCTGTGGGGGATGGGAGACTAGTCAGGATTGAGGCAAAGATGAACAGAGCAAAGTACAGAGAGATCCTTGATGAAAACCTCCTCCAGAGCGCTCAGGACCTCAGACTGGGGTGAAGGTTCACTTTCCAACAGGACAACAACCCTAAGCACACAGCCAAGACAAGGCCGGAGTGGCTTCGGGACAAGTCTCTGAATGTCCTTGAGTGGCACAGCCAGAGCCCAGACTTGAACCCGATCAAACCCCTCTGGAGAGACCTGAAAATAGCTGTGCAGCAACGCTCCCCATCCAACCTGACAGAGCTTGAGAGGATCTGCAGAGAAGAATGGGACCAACTCCCCAAATACAGGTGTGCCAAGCTTGTAGCGTCATACCCAAGAAGACTCAAGGCTGTTATCGCTGCCAAAGGTGCTTCAACAAAGTACTGAGTAAAGGGTCTGAGTACTTATGGAAATGTTATATTTCAGTTGTTTATGTTTAATAAATTAGCAAACATTTCCAAATACCTGTTTTTGCTTTGTCATTATGGGGTATTGTGTGTAGAACAATTTAATACATTTTAGAATAATGCTGTAACGTAGCAAAATGTGGAAAATGTCAAGGGGCATGAATACTTTCCGAATGCACTGTATATATAAACTACCTCTTAAATGACCATGCCATGGAAGTACTGTGGGAGCAGATTCAGCATGAGTTCGCATGTTTATCAGTAAGAGTACGATACTGATAATGTGTGTCACGTTTGATCAAATAAAAAAAATAAGAAGAATAATGTGTTTTATTTCACGTTTTCAGGTTTGAAGTTTTAATGTTACCTGCACAAGTACAGTGGAATGCCTTTCTTGCAAACGCCTTTATTTGTTCCTTTCAAGATACCCACGGATACTTACAGAGTAAAAATCGAATAAAATAGCACAAAACATGAGGGCAAATGACATTACAAAAAAGGCATGGTACCAAAAGGTAGTTGAACTGAATGCATAGAATGGATAAGGTGTTTGGTATTGTTTGAATCAATTTGAAACACATGACCCATTTGATCTGTTTTCGTGGGTTGTCACAGAACACAACACAAATCTGGCCCTTAGTTCCTAATGAGTCGTGAGCCTGTCTATCATCATGAAAAAATTATAGAAAGATAGAGAGGGAGAGGAGAAGAAGACGAAGAATGAGACGACGAAGAAGAAGACGAAGATGACAAAGAAGAAGATTTGTGGTCCTTCTGTAGCTCAGTTGGTAGAGCATGGCGCTTGTAACGCCAGGGTAGTGGGTTCGATTCCCGGGACCACCCATACGTAGAATGTATGCACACATGACTGTAAGTCGCTTTGGATAAAAGCGTCTGCTAAATGGCATATATTATTATTATTATATTATTTGAAGTGAGTGGGAAAAGGTTATGCAAAGAGAGAGGATGAAAAAAGGTAGACAGAGAGAACATTAGAAAGAAGAATAGCAAGGAAAAGAGTGATAAAAGAGAGAGGGATAAGGTGAAATAGAGAAGGGAAGATAGAGATATAAACAGCTGTGTGCCCCTGCGACTCACCCTGTTAAAGTGGCTTTATTAGGAGTCAGGGACTGATCACAGTGCTAAGTGACCCAGCAAGGTCAGGATGAAGGGCAGCGGCTGTAATTAGTATGCACTTTGGTACAGCAGGGTTGCACTGACATTAGTATGCTCCTCTATGGGACCGGGGCTACGCTAGGATAGGCTAGCATTAGTATGCTCCTCTATGGGGCAGGGCTAGGCTAGGATAGGCTAGCATTAGTATGCTCCTCTATGGGGCAGGGCTAGGCTAGCCTACGCTACCATTGTTCCGCCACAATCAAATTAGCCCCACTGATGAGGCCTGAGCTCTGTGACCTCCGAGACCGCATGGCTTTCTAGTGACAGAAATGACAATGGCACAAAAGAATATGTGTGCCACGCTCCTTTGGGGACAGTGGGGCTCACATACCGATTTCTGATTATAGCAGTTCTTTATTTATATATTTTCTCCTGGTGAATGTAATTGAAATGAGGTATTGGCTGCAATATGTGAAATGGATGCTCCTCTGGCTCTGTGACATTGGTCATCTAAACCTCAGTGACATAACATGGAGTGGACATCGACTGTGTGTGTGTGTGTGTGCGTGTGCGTTTGCGTGTGTTTCTGAGTCATGTCTCAGACATTGGCAGACAGTTCAGGCTCACCCTCCCTCCCAGGTTTCCCCCTCCCTCCCCATGCGCCCCCCCCCCCCTTCCCCCTCGGCTATATTGTGTGATTTAGTGAGATCAGATGTGGGAGGCGATGCAGGCTGTTGTTAATGCTCCGTGGGGTCCACAATAGCACTGCGCCTCACCTCTGGGGGGAGCATGAATCAGGTGGACAAAAAAATAGAGGAAATTAGATATGCACCATATCAATTTTACAGTCCCAGCCTCAGAGATTGAAAAAGCCTAGATGAATGTATCATATCTTCTGCTCCGTCCCCACCAAATCAACTCTAATATGTTGAGCAGCGGAACGAGACTTTATCTAAGGGAGTTCTCCAAAAGCTGTGCTGACCCCAGGATTTGATTTGGTTCAGGGTGTTTCTGTCGAGGAGCGAGACTCTAACGCTGTTATAGAAATATAATCTCAGTTTGCACAATTATATTGGGGATGATTGCAGATAGAGTGTTAGTGTGCCACTGATACATGCTGAATGTTCTCACAGAGGAGTGGAAAGGAGGAAGGGAACAGGTAGGTAGGCTATCTACTTTCTGGTGTATCGGATGTCTCCACAATCTTGTCAAATATTGAAGCTTTCCTATAAAATTCCTCACTTTACCGAATGTAAACATCCATTGTTATATAATTAACAGATCTGTATTTTGAGGGGGAGCTAGTTCCTTTGTAGGTCTTAAACGCCTGGCCATTTGTCTTACCCATTGCTCTCAATGGCTTTATTCACACAATGGAGCATTTCAGGCAACATTTTACTGGTTGCTACACCATAAGACAACAGAGAAATAAGAGTCAAAAACAATAACCAATTTCAGATTGATTGTCCTGGTCTGTCTGTCTCTCTCTCTCTCTCTCTCTCTCTCTCTCTCTCTCTCTCTCTCTCTCTCTCTCTCTCTCTCTCTCTCTCTCTCTCTCTCTCTCTGTCTCTCTCTCTCTCTCTCTCTCTCTCTCTCTCTCTCTCTCTCTCTCTCTCTCTCTCTCTCTCTCTCTCTCTCCCCATTCCTGTCTGGCAGCCATCTTGGATAGTGATCGTCCACAGGGCCGGCTCCAGGAAGACATGCCTGAGGGGGATTTTAAATCCATGGGGGGTGGCACAACTAGGTTTGCTTTAGAGCCCTAATAAAACAATGTAGATGGTTCCTACTACTATTCAAATGTACAAAATGTATCTGTTACATATAAGTGTATCATAGTTTAACCTTCAGTCATTTGAACCATGGGCTACATTGCTGTCGAATTTGTGACACTATGTAATCAGTGTAACCCAGCCACCACTTCTCCAGGTGTGAAATATTTGCTGTGTGGGAGAGTCTCATATACACACTCACACCCACACACACACACACACACACACACACACACACACACATGCACACATGCTATAGCAAGAGAGCAGTGAGGGGGTGTTTTCGTAGTATCACTTTACAGTAGCCTATCACACAAATAATGTGTTATGCAAGTGAATTATAATATAGTGAAATACTTATTTTAATTCTTTACACACAGCATTGGTCCTACTACTGCGACATATTTAACATAATAAAAACATAATAAAAACTGGCCTATATGGAATGTAGCCACACACAACAATTGTCATTTTGTCACAAGAAAGCATGCCATGTTGAAAAAAAGCCTCACGAAGACTGGTAGCTCAAGTTGCGCTCATTGAAACAGCACATACCACGCACCGTAACCATCGATTCAGGACCATGGACAGAAGGCTACCGCCAGTCAGATGAAAGGATAACGTAAGATGTGCTGCCAATTTCAGCACCACTCGGGTGGACAGCCAAGACAACAGGAGCACTGCACCAGGGCTCACCTCATAGCACAACCAATTAGGCAACATTGGTCATTGTCCCGATACCTATCAAATAATACAAAGCTGTATATCTATCAATAGCAATTAGACCGGCAAAAGCCAGTAGCCTAATGACGTTAAGAATCACAGATAAAACTGAAAGATGCATTGAAGTAAAAACCAAAGGGATAAACTATTCATTACATTCACCATTACAACAGCCAGGCCCATAAAGGTTGAAGCTTACCATTTAGAGGAGTTGCAGCCTCCTCCTGGAAAAATGAACTTGTCAGGTCCCTCTCAAATGCCAGCTGTACAAACTGGGCTTTTTGTTGATGTAACATGCTCTGTGTTCACTGAATACGTTCTTCAGGTTGGAGAACGAATTTTCGCACATTGCTGTAGATGCCCCCAAAAATGTTAATCACGTTTTAGCGCCAACAGCACAGTCGGCATTGCTGACAAAGACACCGCCGTATCTTTGAAGAACATAGAGTGGGGTCCAGTTTTTGTTGAAGGCTGTGGTTGCCACTGGACTTTTCCAGAATGTACCAGCCACAATAAACTCTTCCTCCACTGGTTCAGTTTCGGTTCGATTCAACACGTCGCCAGGTGCTAGTGGCTGGGGTAACAGAGGTGCAGGTGCTTGTTGTGATGCCACCCTCGTGCTGCTAGGTGCTAGTGGCTGGGGTAACAGAGGTGCAGGTGCTTGTTGTGATGCCACCCTCGTGCTGCTAGGTGCTAGTGGCTGGGGTAACAGAGGTGCAGGTGCTTGTTGTGATGCCACCCTCGTGCTGCTAGGTGCTAGTGGCTGGGGTAACAGAGGTGCAGGTGCTTGTTGTGATGCCACCCTTGTGCTGCTAGGTGCTAGTGGCTGGGGTAACAGAGGTGCATGTGCTTGTTGTGATGCCACCCTCGTGCTGCTGGGTGCTAGTGGCTGGGGTAACAGAGGTGCATGTGCTTGTTGTGATGCCACCCTCGTGCTGCTGGGTGCTAGTGGCTGGGGTAACAGAGGTGCATGTGCTTGTTGTGATGCCACCCTCGTGCTGCTAGGTGCTAGTGGCTGGGGTAACAGGGGTGCAGGTGCTTGTTGTGATGCCACCCTCGTGCTGCTGGGTGCTAGTGGCTGGGGTAACAGAGGTGCATGTGCTTGTTGTGATGCCACCCTCGTGCTGCTAGGTGCTAGTGGCTGGGGTAACAGAGGTGCATGTGCTTGTTGTGATGCCACCCTCGTGCTGCTAGGTGCTAGTGGCTGGGGTAACAGAGGTGCAGGTGCTTGTTGTGATGCCACCCTCGTGCTGCTAGGTGCTAGTGGCTGGGGTAACAGAGGTGCAGGTGCTTGTTGTGATGCCACCCTCGTGCTGCTAGGTGCTAGTGGCTGGGGTAACAGAGGTGCAGGTGCTTGTTGTGATGCCACCCTCATGCTGCTGGGTGCTAGTGGCTGGGGTAACAGAGGTGCAGGTGCTTGTTGTGATGCCACCCTCGTGCTGCTAGGTGCTAGTGGCTGGGGTAACAGAGGTGCAGGTGCTTGTTGTGATGCCACCCTCGTGCTGCTAGGTGCTAGTGGCTGGGGTAACAGAGGTGCATGTGCTTGTTGTGATGCCACCCTCGTGCTGCTGGGTGCTAGTGGCTGGGGTAACAGAGGTGCATGTGCTTGTTGTGATGCCACCCTCGTGCTGCTGGGTGCTAGTGGCTGGGGTAACAGAGGTGCATGTGCTTGTTGTGATGCCACCCTCGTGCTGCTAGGTGCTAGTGGCTGGGGTAACAGAGGTGCATGTGCTTGTTGTGATGCCACCCTCGTGCTGCTAGGTGCTAGTGGCTGGGGTAACAGAGGTGCAGGTGCTTGTTGTGATGCCACCCTCGTGCTGCTAGGTGCTAGTGGCTGGGGTAACAGAGGTGCAGGTGCTTGTTGTGATGCCACCCTCGTGCTGCTAGGTGCTAGTGGCTGGGGTAACAGAGGTGCAGGTGCTTGTTGTGATGCCACCCTCGTGCTGCTAGGTGCTAGTGGCTGGGGTAACAGAGGTGCATGTGCTTGTTGTGATGCCACCCTCGTGCTGCTGGGTGCTAGTGGCTCGGGTAACAGAGGTGCATGTGCTTGTTGTGATGCCACCCTCGTGCTGCTGGGTGCTAGTGGCTGGGGTAACAGAGGTGGAGGTGCTTGTTGTGATGCCACCCTCGTGCTGCTAGGTGCTAGTGGCTGGGGTAACAGAGGTGCAGGTGCTTGTTGTGATGCCACCCTCGTGCTGCTAGGTGCTAGTGGCTGGGGTAACAGAGGTGCAGGTGCTTGTTGTGATGCCACCCTCGTGCTGCTAGGTGCTAGTGGCTGGGGTAACAGAGGTGCAGGTGCTTGTTGTGATGCCACCCTCGTGCTGCTGGGTGCTAGTGGCTGGGGTAACAGAGGTGCAGGTGCTTGTTGTGATGCCACCCTCGTGCTGCTGGGTGCTAGGCCATGGCTTTTCTCCACCTTGTTGGTCAGAGGGTGGTGTGGGGGACGGGCCGATATTACATTTGATGCTACTGTAGGCTCCTCAACCTCAGTGGTCGGGCCTGCTGCAGACTGGTCGGTGAGCTTGGCAACGCTCTCCACATAGGTGGTCTTCCGTTGTTTTGCTGTTGGCAGTGCCCAGCCATTTTCAGATATATGCTGATGAAAGCGTGACCAACTAGCTATAACTATTCAGCGCGCTGCTACCAAAACCTAACAAAGCAAGTAGCTATTGGCTGTAGCTGTCTGCAAAAGGGAACATGTTTTTCCCCTCTCCGTAAGAAACGAAATCCTGCCCTGGGATCCAATGAGCTTCCCAAACAAGGTAATGAAGGCGGTACCTTATGACATTGTATACCTAGGTTACCAATCAGAATGCATTTTGGGATTTTAACTACTAAATATTAGATTATTACGTTCCAACTCCCCCACCCACCTCCTCAGATCATAAGTGCACACCCAGCGTATTGTTTCTGCCCCAGTCGGCTCTACTGGCAGGCCCAATGGCGCAACATTGACAAAACTGGACAGGTTAATTCATATACCATTTGTTATGCTTATGAGGAAATACAACTGTTTTGGGGGGGGATGAATTCTATCAGGGGGTCCATTCCCGGCTTTGCCACCCCATAGAGCAGGCCCTGATTGTCCATCCTCTGCATGGCTCTGGTTAGCTCCAAACTCTTTGAAATCTGACAGAATACATAAATATCTGGGGGCATCATATAGTTAGAGTCAGTTAAAGAGGATACAGCCAGGATCAAGTTTCTCTCCTGATGAAAATCAATGCAATGGGTCTGGTTGGAAAATGATTCAACATGTCAGCTATAAAGAGATGGGCCATTATGTCATTAGAGCTAATTTGATCTTTTCTGCTTGTATCCCTATTGTAAGTCATTCATTCTGGAAGATGGCTATGTAAATGATTCATATCTGTCCATTGTCATCATTTTCAATGTGGTTCAGACTAAACAGCAGGAGACTTCAAATTAGCATTTTGTTTTTAAGCGTAAGCACAATGACTACTAGAACTAACACTACCACTGCCTCTGCTACTATGGTATTCTACGATAACTGCTGTAATACTAATATTTATACTATCACTGAATTTGTACTACTACTACTACTACTACTATTAGAAACAGTGGCAGTAACTCTTCTAGTACAGCTGCACTCACAGTGATACACATACTATTATACAAAACTACTGTAAACAATACATTATTTGATGAATATTTGAATAATACAAAACCTTTGAAAGGTGTGAATAATTTGCCTTGATATCACCCGTGTATTATATTATGTCCTTGGCATCAGACACATGTTTACAATTTAAACTTCTGAGATTTAGATGGAGCTGTTTTCATTTCAGTGAGTGGACAGGGTTTGTGTTCTGAGATGAGTCCGTGTCTCACACACACACACACACACACACACACACACACACACACACACACACACACACACACACACACACACACACACACACGCACGCACGCACGCACACACACACACACACTCACCACACACCACACACACACACACACACATATATATATATATATATATATACTGAGAGAGAAAATAAAACGGTTGATTTTCATTTGGTGTTGCAAGGCATTAGCCGTGATGTCTTAACACTTGTAAATGAACCCTCCTCCCCTCCTAATCTGTCACTTTAATGCACTATAGATTTTATTTCAGCCTCTGTAGTATCACATTCTCAATAATAATCATCAACCGCCTCTGTTGTTCCCTCCTGCAGAAATTAAATGTCGCCGCTGAGTGCACAACTAATAAAAGATGTTGCCGGAGGAAATAAAAAAATAAATATGATGAATCATAAGGGCTGGGATTTGTATTCAGATGCGAGAGACAATTACACAAAGAGTTTGAATTTATCAGCCGCTGCGCCTCTCAACAGCTCAATAATGGACCACCGCCGCCGGCCGGCCAGCGTGACTGGCACACACACACATATGCGCACACACGCGCGCGCACACACACACACACACACACACACACGCGCGCACACACACACACACACACACACACACACACACACACACACACACACACACACACACACACACACACACACACACACACACACACACACACACACACACACATACACACACACACACACACACACCAGGCTGTATTCAGGAGGGAACTGGTGGTCTGGGTACACACAAACTGGTGGTGTGGTCTTTTCTTTATCTGCCAAAGTACACTACATGACCAAAAGTATGTGGACACCTGCTCGTCGAACATCTCATTCCTAAATCATGGGCATTAATATGGAATTTGTCCCCCCCTTTGCTGCTATAACAGCCTCCACTCTTCTGGGAAGGCTTTCCAGTAGATGTTGGATCATTGCTGCAGGGACTTGCTTCCATTCAGCCACAAGAGCATTAGTGAGGTCGGGCACTGATATTGGGTGATTAGGCCTGGCTTGCAGTTGGCGTTCCAATTCATCCCAAAGGTGTTCAGTGGGGTTGAGGTCAGGGCTCTGTGCAGGCCAGTTGTAAGGAATCTCTTCGTCGTCTGAGGAGGAGTAGGAAATATCGGACCAATATGCAGCGTGGTAAGTGTTCGTCATAATTTATTTGACTGAACGCACAAAACAAAATAACAAAGTGAAATGGAAGAAACTTAACAGTTCTGTAAGGTGACATACACTAAACAGAAAACAAACACCCACAAATCATAGTGGGAACACAGGCTACCTAAGTATGGTTCTCAATCAGAGACAACGATCGACAGCTGCTTCTGATTGGGAACCATACCAGGCCAAAAGCAGAAATACAACACATAGAACAAAAACATTGAATGCCCACCTCAACTCACGCACTTACCAAACTAAAACAGAGACATAAAAAAGGAACTAAGGTCAGGACGTGACACCAGTCAAGTTTTTACATACTGATCTCAACAAACCATTTCTGGACCTCGCTTTGTGCATGGGGGCATTATCATGCTGAAACAGGAAAGGGCCTTCCCCAAACTGTTGCCACAAAGTTGGAAGCACAGAATAGAATGTCATTGTATGCTGTAGCGTTAAGATTTCCCTTCACTGGAACTAAGGGGTCTAGCCCGAACCATGAAAACAGCCCCAGACCATTATTCCTCCTCCACCAAACATTACAGTTGGCGCTATGCATTGGAGCAGGTAGCATTCTCCTGGCGTTAGCCAAACTCAGATTTGCCAGATGGTGAAGTGTGATTCATCACTCCAGAGAACGTGTTTCCACTGCTCCAGAGTCCAATGGCTCCAAGCTTTACACCACTCCTGCCGAAGCTTGGTATTGCGCAAGGTGATCTTAGGCTTGTGTGCGGCTGCTCGGCCATGGAAACCCAGTTAATGAACCTCCCAACGAACAGTTATTGTGCTGATGTTGATTCCAGAGGCAGGTTTAGAACTCCGTAGTGAGTGTTGCAACCGAGGACAGACGACTTTTACATGCTAAGCACCTCAGGACTCGGCAGTCCCGTTCTCTGAGCTTGTGTGGCCTACCACTTTGTGTCTCAGCCGTTGTTGCTAGTAGACGTTTCCACTTCACAATAACAGCTCTAGAAGGGCAGAAATATGACAAACTGTGACGGTGCCACGATGAAAGTCACTGAGCTCTTCAGTACGTCCATTATACTGTCAATGTTTGTGTATTGAGATTTAATACACCTATCAGCAACGGTGTGGCAGAAATAGCAATATCCACTAGTTTGAAGGGATGTTGACATACTTTTGTGTATGTCTTAACAGATGATTTAGTCGTGACACTGAGGAGTAGGTATTGTTGATTAGCACAGCCACTGTGTGTGTGATATTCTCTATTCAACAATCTGAGACTAGTGCCAGGATTCAATTCATAGCGCAGCACTATGTACAGCCAACAATGTGGCTATTAAATGCAGTTTCCCAGACATTCACAGACATCTCATTAACGGTAAACGCTGTGGACTTTGGCTCAATCGTAATTTACCTTTAAATGTCAAGCGCGCTGTAACCGTGGATCGGATTGAATCCTGGCCCAAATCCTCCATTAGCTAAAACTCAGAGCTTCGTGTAAGATGGGTTGAGACTTGCACTTTAAATAAATTGTGACTTGACTTGACAGAAGTAATGTTGTTTTTTCATGGTGGCTGTGACCTGTGGATTGTGACCTCTGGAACCCTTCCTGTAGTGTCAGTGTGTTGTGATCAATGGTTGGAAAGAAGAGTTGTTAACGTAAGAATGTCACAGCATTCGATCAACTGGATTGGACTCTCTATATTCAGAATGTGTGCGTGTGCGTGCGTGTGTGTGAATGTAAGAGAGTGTTTTACAGTACATATGTTGGTGGCCGAAAGGGAAGGGAAAGAAAGGGTCACAGAGAGAGAAAGATGGAGGGGGGGAGCAGTCTGATCAGTGTGCTTTGACTGGACCCACTCTCCACTCAGCAAAGACAATCCACACCAAACTGCCTGACAAATGTGTCCCTGGAAACCTCACACCTAACCCCCTTGTCATCCTTTTCTCCCCCTCTCCTCTCCTCTGCTGGCTAGCTGACAGTTGGAGCCAGGCAGGGTCACCTCCCCTCACCTCCCAGGGGTGTGTGGGTACAGCTCCGGAGCTTCAGAGCCCATGCCCAAGAGGTTCCTGACTTGCCCAGCGAGGAGGAGTGAAGTATGGGGAGATCCGGGCCGCTCTGCTGGGAGTGAGGCCGCTGGCCTAGAGGTACCCCCGGCCTACTCACTTTAGGCCATGCGAGACGCAGTCTGCCAGGCCCGCCATGACCCCCTCAAAGTGGCGGGTGCACGAGGAGCCGAGCGGTCACTGATGCCGTTGAGCCCTGTATTTCTCACACCCAGTCCTCTCTCTTTAAGCCTCTATTTCTCTGCTCCACTTCCTTTGGTTTGGACTGTATTTCCCTCTCCGTGATGTCATGATAAGCTAATATGCTTTGAATTCTAACAAAATGAACCAGTGCTTTGATACACCCTACATTGTAAAATACCCCGAGGTTATGATTTCTAGAGGAATAATATCTCAATAGTAAACTGGACTGAGTAACACACTGGAGATTCTTACAAAGAGGTGGACTCATAGGGGTTATCGTAGTGTTGTGATGCTGTGTGTCTGCTGGTACAGTGTGTCCCGCTCAGAATCATAGTCTATTACCCTGAGAGAGAATCATCCTCTCATATCTGCTGATGGCTCTTTTTTAACAATGGTCCATCAGCTGCAGCATCAAAGGTCCTTGGCTGGGCTGGAATGAAATAGCTGCATCTTGGGACCACATTAGTGAGTGTGTGCATGATCTCTCTCTGCTTTGAAGTTCCCTGTCTCTCTCCCTCGCTGACCCATTAGAGTACGGGAGAGGTGAACGTGGGGTGACCACACATGGAATGCATAACCCCAAACCCCTGTTTTTCATATGCTGGGCGTCAGAGTAGGGGTTAATTGCATTTCAATTACATCAAATGCAAGAGACAGCAACAACAAGAACAACTACCATTAAGACCCACATGAAAGCAACACTCAGTGCTTGTGATGTAGCAGTGTAGAACACATTTTACCTTTGATCGTTTTCAATTGTCATCTTAAGGTTGCACTGTGAAGAAATCGCTCTGCCATTTCCTGGTTACTAGAACTCTTAATAGTTTTCCTAATTTCAGTTTGTGATAAAACAAGCTAGTGTAGTGTAGAGAATCATTGCACCATCTAAACCGCTATGAAATATATTTTCCAGATCCAAAAATATTGTATTTTCAGCTGTTTGAAGGGTATACAAACCCCAAAGTAAAATACACAAAAACAAAACTTAAGAACAGGAAGCATAGAAAGAGCGCACATATCAGTGTGGTGTCAGGAAAATAACCTCACACTCAACGTCAACAAAACTAAGGAGATGATTGTGGACTTCAGGAAACAGCAGAGGGAACACCCCCCTAATCCACATTGATGGGACAGTAGTGGAGAGGGTAGTAAGTTTTATGTTCCTCGGCGTACACATCACAGACAAACTGAATTGGTCCACCCACACAGACAGCATCGTGAAGAAGGCGCAGCAGCGCCTCTTCAACCTCAGGAGGCTGAAGAAATTCGGCTTGTCACCAAAAGCACTCATAAACTTCTACAGATGCACAATCGAGAGCATCCTGTCGGGCTGTATCACCGCCTGGTACGGCAACTGCTCCGCCCACAACCGTAAGGCTCTCCAGAAGGTAGTGAGGTCTGCACAACGCATCACCGGGGGCAAACTACCTGCCCTCCAGGACACCTACACCACCCGATGTCACAGGAAGGCCATAAAGATCATCAAGGACAACAACCACCCGAGCCACTGCCTGTTCACCCCGCTATCATCCAGAAGGCGAGGTCAGTACAGGTGCATCAAAGCTGGGACCGAGAGACTGAAAAACAGCTTCTATCTCAAGGCCATCAGACTGTTAAACAGCCACCACTAACATTGAGTGGCTGCTGCCAACACACTGACTCAACTCCAGCCACTTTAATAATGGGAATTGATGGGAAATTATGTAAAAGATATCACTAGCCACTTTAAACAATGCTACCTCATATAATGTTTACATACCCTACATTATTCATCTCATATGTATATGTATATACTGTACTCTATATCATCTACTGCATCTTTATGTAATACATGTATCACTAGGCACTTTAACTATAATTGTTGGTTATTACTGCATTGTCGGAACTAGAAGCACAAGCATTTCGCTACACTCACATTAACATCTGCTAACCATGTGTATGTGACAAATACAATTTGATTTGATTTGATACCACTTTTTAGACTTGCTTTCTTTGTGAATTTGGTCAGGTTGCCTTAAAAGTGACATATTGCCACTTATATTTAAATTTGAATTCAAATTCAATAACAACTCATTCAAATGAAGAGCACATTTCCAGAACCCCCCCCCCCCAAATGAATCTCTCAAAACCACCTTTCATCTAATATCTGTCACAGATATACACACTAATTAAAATAAGGTTCCTTTCAATGTTTGGTAAAACCATCGCTCATATCATGACAGGATCTCTTTTAAATGTTCTTAAACATAACCTTTTGACGTACTGTAAATCATACATTGCTTTATTTGCCTCAAATCAGACTTTTTGGAGGTGTCTAAGGAATCCACTTCTTGTCAAAAAAAATGAGAAAAAGACAACTGTGTAAAACTATGTTTTGTTAAAAACCCTGAACAGGTCAGAAGAACTCTGAACCACATCATCACCAATCACAATTGAACCTTTTCTACATGGACAATCCTCCACCCAGGAACCTCCTAACCGTGTGTTAGTGCGGAACTGGTAGTGTAAGTGGACATTGAGTTGGTTAGGGGTCATATACTCTCATTACCACTAGTCTCCTCTTCTTGTTTGCGGTGTGTGTGTCTGTTCTGTATCCGTGTCTCCTGCTGGCCATTATCAGTCATCTTACCAGGACTCTGGGAAACTTGCATCCATAATGGTAACCAGCACCTCTATCGGAGACCACCACATGGTGGCGCTCTTTCTCGTGGTGCACAAATGATGTCTGTCTGTCTGTCTGTCTGTCTGTCTGTCTGTCTGTCTGTCTGTCTGTCTGTCTCTCTCTCGCTTTCTCTCACTCTCTCTGACTGTCTCTCTCTGTCTCTTCTCTCTCTTGCCTTGTCGCTACCCCCCCCCCCCACATACTTTTTCAGGCGGGCGAGTGTCTGTGTTTGGTGTCAGATAATGTGCACTGTGGAGTCCGAGGGAAGAGTGATTAAAGCCAAGCCACAGCTAATTATGTCAAACTCTGCAGTTGTCCTAAGCCCTCTCTAGTTGAAAGACATTTCTCCCCAATGAAAAATAAGGAAGAAGGGGATGGGAGCCCAGAGAAAGGAGAGGCAAAGGGTTTGAAGTGGTTCTTTGCATTAGTGATGTGCCCTCCATGACCCCCCAATTTAGGGAGAAGTGGCATCTACTTTCAGCCATGTTGGAGCCATTCTTCAGCGTGGCGAGGGTTTGAAACGTGGGGGCAAGTGGGCGTTTCGTTTTCTTCACTTTATAAACTGTATAATCCTTCACTTTATAAACTGGGCGTTTCGTTTTCTTCACTTTATAAACTGTATAATCCTACATCCTTAGAAAAAAAGCTGCATTAATGGTAACAATGGCTGACAGTTAAATATCGTGCCATAGAATTCTGTGTCAGCCCGCATGCTGTTCTGCAGTATGACGCAGCTTTTACAGGAAGAAACACTGCATCTAGGATATAACCTAAAAGGGTCCTTCAGTTGTCCCCATAGGAGAACGCTTTGAAGAACCATTTTTGGTTCCAGTTAGAACCCTTTTGTAATCTATGTAGAACCCTTTCAACAGAGGTTTCTATATTGAACCCAAAAGAGTTCTACTTGGGCAGCAGGTAGAGTATTGTTTTATTTAACTAGGCAAGTCAGTTAAGAACAAATTCTTATTGACAATGACCGCCTACCCCAGCCAAACCCACACGACACAGGGCCAATTGTGCACCACCCAATCACAGCCAGATGTGATACAGCCTGGATTCGAACCAGGGACTGTAGTGACACCTCTTGCACAGCGCCTTAGACCACTGTGCCACTCGGCAGTCCTCGGTAGCATCCTGTAGTTTGTGGAATATGCATCCTGTACTTAAAGGCTTAAAGGAAGTAGTAATGGCTCAGGGAAACATCATAACACAATTGTATTATGGTACACACAAAGTCATAGAGTCAGATTACAGGTAATGCATTCTAAAGAGTGGATAGGTGAAAACGGCATTATGTGTCTGATTCTACCTGGGAGATAGAACCACAGGCAGGCGGAGGGTAAAGCAGTCCATTGGCTTAATGGCAGGGCATATATTAATACGAATTCTGTCCAATTACTGCTAATGGAAGCCTCTAGTGTAATCTGAGTCATTTCAGAACCATGAGCAAACACAGGCTAGCAATATCTCTGTGTGTATAGCAATTTACAGTGTGTGTGTGTGTGTGTGTGTGTGTGTGTGTGTGTGTGTGTGTGTGTGTGTGTGTGTGTGTGTGTGTGTGTGTGTGTGTGTGTTTCTATCTGAGAATAGAGAGTGTGTTGAATGTTAACACTAGAATATTTTACATTTTTCAATAACCATACAGCATGTGGCATTTTAATGTCAAATGATGAATCGAGTAGATTGCCTTTTTGGTTTATATCAGCATCAGATTCTCCTTCATAGCAATTTCAACTATCAACAGAGAATGCAGGGGACAATTTGTAGAATTTGAACATATATGCAGTGCTAATATTGGGTCCTTTGACTTCAAACATTAACACCCTAAAAGGAACAGCGTGAATTTGTTTAAAAATGTGATCAGAATCACGGGAGCATGAAATCATCAAATCAAATCAAATGTATTGATATAGCCCTTCATACATCAGCTGATATCTCAAAGTGCTGTACAGAAACCCAGCCTAAAACCCCAAACAGCAAGCAATGCAGGTGTAGAAGCACGGTGGTTAGGAAAAACTCCCTAGAAAGGCCAAAACCTAGGAAGAAACCTAGAGAGGAACCAGGCTATGAGGGGTGGCCAGTCCACTTCTGGCTGTACCGGGTGGAGATTATAACAGAACATGGCCAAGATGTTCAAATGTTTATAGATGACCAGCAGGGTCAAATAATAATAATCACAGTGGTTGTCGAGGGTGCAATAAGTCAGCACCTCAGGAGTAAATGTCAGTTGGCTTTTCATAGCCGATCATTAAGAGTATCTCTACCACTCCTGTTGTCTCTAGAGAGTTGAAAACAGCAAGTCTGGGACAGGTAGTACGTCCGGTGAACAGGTCGGGATTCCTTAGCCGCAGGCAGAACAGTTGAAACTGGAGCAGTAGCACGGCCAGGTGGACTGGGGACAGCAAGGAGTCATCATGTCAGATAGTCCTGAGGCATGGTCCCAGGGCTCAGGTCCTCCGAGAGAGAGAAAGAGAGAATTAGAGAGAGCATACTTCAATTCACACAGGACACCGGATAAGACAGGAGAAATACTCCAGATATAACAAACTGACCCTAGCCCCCCAACACATAAACTACTGCAGCATAAATACTGGAGGCTGAGACAGGAGTGGTCAGGAGACACTGTGGCCCCATCCGATGATACCCCCGGACAGAGCCAAACAGGAAGGATATAACCCCACCCACTTTGCCAAAGCACAGCCCCCACACCACTAGAGAAATGTGAAATGTGAAATGAAATGTGGTCGTTTGTGTGTGTGTGTGTGTGTGTGTGTGTGTGTGTGTGTGTGTGTGTGTGTGTGTGTGTGTGTGTGTGTGTGTGTGTGTGTGTGTTACATTCCCCAGTTTATGTGTTGTAGTTTGTATGTTTGCATGTGTTTATTTCAGGAAATGGCTTCCTGAAATCCCTCAAGCAGCTGATTGGTCGACTCCATGGCTAATTGGAGAGCTGACCCCACCCCCTCGTTAAGACGCAGCTGTCTCCAATTACCCATTCCTTCAGAAGCTATATAAAAGCCAGTGTTCTGTTCAGGAGGGAGAGATTTTCTGTTCAGGAGGTCATTGCAGAGATTTTGCTGGAGGTAGAGTTGCTAGAGAATTTTGCTGGAGGTAGAGTTGCCAGAGAATTTTGCTGGAAGTAGATTTGCTAGAGAGTTTTGCAGAAATTTTGCTAGAGAGATTTTGATAGGGGTTGATTTTGCTGGGAGTTCATTGCTGAGAGTTGGTATGTTTTGTGAGTTTGTTGCTCAGATCGAGCTTATTTGATGTCCTTTGTTTCTTAGTTTGTTTGAAATTGTTTAATATTCTGTTTCATTTGTTCCCAGGGGGAAGGGGAAGGCACCTAGGGAGTGCTTAGGCAAGAGGCCCGCGGGCATACATATACCCGTAGCATATTCGCTGTCTAGGCACACTAGGTAAGACCTGGGTGGACCACCAGGTGGTGCTAAATTAGGTAAGTAGTGGGTAGGCAGGTAAGATAAGAGAGGGGGGCTTTGAGATTTACTTTCTTTGCTTTGGTTCCGTCCAGCCCCTTTTCCCCATATTACCGTGTAAAGGAATAAAGTCCTTGTAAACGGTACCACATTCTGCCTGTTGTCATTCTTGCTTGCACCTACAGTCAATACTTTTTTCTCTTCACGGAGAGTTGTAGCAGGGTGTTGCGTTCCCTCTTCATAGAGGTGTGTGTGTATGCGCACGCGTGTGGAGTTACCCTGCCACTAGCAATACTAAAGAGTGCAAAGCCTCAGTCTACACCAAACACTGTACAGTCTGATTGCAGCGGTGGAAGCCTTGACTCATGTTTTTAGAACTCCCTTGTTTTATTGCCTGTTAAGCACATCTTCACAAACGGTACATGACAACACAGTACATAATCAATGTTTCCTGTACCTGCTTTTTATTTGTGATGGGTTACAAAGGTAGAGGAATGTCAATAAATTAAGGTAGAAAGGGGATAGAAGAATGGGGGTGGAGTGTGTTGATTTGGTAAATTAATGGAGTCCTTACATCTGACAGATTTCTATAAAGCAGCTAAATGAATAATCATCTGTAAGTTACAAGTGAAGCAGGTCTCTAACAAGCTTAATTTGAAGAGAGTTGGCACAACTATATCATTGTCAACGACAGCCACTTTGGCGACGCTTATGGCGCTGTAACTGCAGTTGGAAGATTTAGCAAAATATTGAGCTTCCAGCTGTAGCGTTGGCTAATGCTAGCTTCAGCTGTAGTACATGGTGGGTTATGGTACAGACTAGAGGAGGCTGGTGGGAGGAGCTACAGGACGATGGGCTCATTGGATTGGCTGGAATGGAACACTATCAAACACATCAAGCATATGGAAACTTCATGTTGGACTCCGTTCCGTTCATTCCATTCCATGCATTACAATGAGCCCTAGCTCCTCCCAACAGCCTCCTCCTGGTACAGACTTGACCAGCTCAATTGCAGCTGATACGTTGAAATCAAAGGTTAGGGGGTCGAGCAAAGCTTTTCAGTTCTTTGGAAGGGCCATTCAACAAACGATAACATTGCAGTTCTGACAGGGTGCCAGTTTGTTCCCACGGTAACATCAGACATTGATGTCTGCTGATTGGCCATCTGGTATTGTTTTATGTCACTTCCTGTTACACTCAGAACCTCTCTCTGTTCGTGGCTTCAAGCTCACCATCCGAGATCAACTGTATGTCTGAAATATGAATATGCTTTGGTTACAGTTGTACGACTGTCTTTCAGTGTTCACTGATGCAGGCCATCATTTATCTGTTTACATACTAAAGGAAGACCACAACCCCAGCAATCACAGAGAGTCATAAGACTCAATATGATGTCATTATGTCAGCCCCCATAGAGGTCCTTATATGTGGGGAACTTGTCTTTATGCCATTGAAGCTCCACGTCTTTCCAGAGCCACTTCAATGGACATACTGCATATACCTCTCTTTCAAACACACGCACTCATACACACTCTCACACACACAGGAACACACACACAGTATATGACATTATCATTCTTTTCTTAGTGTGTCCTCCTCACTCGAGAGGAGACAACATTCATGTTTACCTTTATGGAGATTCGGAGACAACATCCCGGGTTTAGCTCCTTCATCCCTCGCTTTCTTTCTGCCTTAGTGGAAACTCTTTGAAGAATGCGGCTGATGACACCTCCCCATCATTAGGCATGTTTTGCCTTCTCATCTGTGACTTTTTATTGTGGCGAGATAGATATGATAGATGCATCATGAAATCCAGTCGTTTGTTCTTTTTGAGTTGCGTTGACAGTTTGGTTATTACTGCACCTTCTTTCTTCAAGGGTACAAGTCATCTTTGAGGCGAGGGTATTGTCCTTTAAAAAAGAGGCATTCGTAGAGTCATACAAATTCAAGTTGGCGGTTGGAATATGCTCATATTAAAATGAAAGGACATCTTTCCTATCATGGCTTCATTCTGCCAGTAAAGCCTTAGGGTTTTAGCACTAATGTTCAATCATGTCCAGCTTTGTTTGATATCACTTACACTGCAGATGTCCTGGGTAGAGATATTAGCCAATGTTCCAGACATTCCACAAACTTAGCTGTGTAATTACATGAAAATCTACTTATCAAATTCTTCATTTCTAAACCCGGGAAATATACATTTGCATTTAGCGGCTTCATATTTTAAAACATATTAAATATACAAAAGCAATAAGATACTTTTAATCTTGCCTCACTTCAAATGGAAACAAGACGTTTTAATTGAATAATGCATGACACAATAAGAAAACTGCTCTCCTTGTCCTGAGAATAATGTTGTTGAGGTTGTTGTTGCCTGTGTAATAACAGCACGATCTGTTTACTGTGCATGTATACCGTACATGTTTACCGTACATGTTTACATGTTTACCGTACATGTTTACCATACATGTTTACCATACATGTTTACCGTACATGTTTACCATACATGTTTACCGTACATGTTTACCGTACATGTTTACCGTACATGTTTACCATACATGTTTACCATACATGTTTACCGTACATGTTTACCGTACATGTTTACATGTTTACCGTACATGTTTATCGTGCATGTTTACCGTACATTTTTACCGTACCTGTTTACCGTACATTTTTACCGTACATGTTTACCTTGCATATATACCGTACATGTTTACCGTACATGTTTACCGTACATGTTTACCATACATGTTTACCGTACATGTTTACCGTACATGTTTATCGTGCATGTTTACTGTACATTTTTACCGTACATGTTTACCTTGCATATATACCGTACATGTTTACCGTGCATGTTTACCGTACATGTTTACCGTACATGTTTACCGTGGTTGTTTACTGTACATGTTTACCGTACATGTTTACCGTACATGTTTACCGTGCTTGTTTACCGTACATGTTTACCGTACATGTTTACCGTACATGTTTACCGTAAATTTTTACCGTACATGTTTACCTTGCATATATACCGTACATGCTTACCGTACATGTTTACCGTACATGTTTACCATACATGTTTACCATACATGTTTACCGTACATGTTTACCGTACATGTTTATCGTGCATGTTTACCGTACATTTTTACCGTACATGTTTACCGTACATTTTTACCGTACATGTTTACCTTGCATATATACCGTACATGTTTACCGTACATGTTTACCGTACATGTTTACCGTGGTTGTTTACCGTACATGTTTACTGTACATGTTTACCATATATGTTTACCGTACATGTTTACCGTACATGTTTATCGTGCATGTTTACCGTACATTTTTAACGTACATGTTTACCGTACATTTTTACCGTACATGTTTACCTTGCATATATACCGTACATGTTTACCGTACATGTTTACCGTACATGTTTACCATACATGTTTACCATACATGTTTACCGTACATGTTTACCGTACATGTTTATCGTGCATGTTTACCGTACATTTTTACCGTACATGTTTACCGTACATTTTTACCGTACATGTTTACCTTGCATATATACTGTACATGTTTACCGTGCATGTTTACCGTACATGTTTACCGTACATGTTTACCGTACATGTTTACCGTGCATGTTTACCGTACATGTTTACCGTACATGTTTACCGTGGTTGTTTACCGTACATGTTTACCGTACATGTTTACCGTGCATGTTTACCGTACATGTTTACCATACATGTTTACCATACATGTTTACCGTACATGTTTACCGTGCATGTTTACCGTACATGTTTACCGTACATGTTTACCGTGGTTGTTTACCGTACATGTTTACCGTACATGATTACCGTGGTTGTTTCCGTACATGATTACCGCGGTTGTTTCCGTACATGTTTACCGTACATGTTTACCGTACATGTTTACCGTACATGATTACCGTGGTTGTTTCCATACATGTTTACCGTACATGATTACCGTACATGTTTACCGTACATGTTTACCGTGGTTGTTTCCATACATGTTTACCGTACATGATTACCGTACATGTTTACCATGCATGTTTACCGTACATGTTTACCGTACATGTTTACCGTACATGTTTACCGTACATGATTACCGTACATGATTACCGTGGTTGTTTCCGTACATGATTACCGCGGTTGTTTCCGTACATGTTTACCGTCCATGTTTACCGTACATGTTTACCGTACATGATTACCGTACATGTTTACCGTACATGTTTACCGTGCATGTTTACCGTACATGTTTACCGTGCATGTTTACCGTACATGTTTACCGTGCATGTTTACCGTACATGTTTACCGTACATGTTTACCGTGCATGTTTGGCGTGCATGAATATATCGATACGATTACGTACACCTACGCATCCAAAAAAGATGAGTCCATATGGACACACTGAGTTTTAAAAGGCGTACATACAGGTTTATGCACATTTCTGTCATGAATAATCTCTTGTCTGGCAACAGCTTGGTTGCCGTGACACCCTCGTTATTGACGTCTATGTCTGTCTACTCCCAGCACGCAGAGGAAGTGACTCTGAGGCTGCCTCTGATCTGATGGAGGCAGAGTTGACTCTTCTCTCCTCTCTCTCTACTCTCTCCATGTTTCTTTTCACATATGCCCAGAATAGTTTTTTCCTACACACACACACACACACACACACACACACACACACACACACACACACACACACACACACACACACACACACACACACACACACACACACACACACACACACACACACACACACACATATACACACCCACACTTGACTTTCCTTCCTGTTCAGAGTTCTCTCCCACTGAAAGGTGCTACAGCCTTTCAGACTGGCCTTGTGTGTAAAGTGTGAGACGCGGGTTCTTATCCCCTCCCTCACTTCCTGCCACAGTGGCCTGGTGGGGCTCATTTATTTACATTAGAGCCCGGCAGAAAGGCATCAGAGGAAGTCTTAAAGTAGGGCCACAATGGCCGCCTTAAGCCGCCACCCAAAAGCCAGTGGAGTTTTTGGCTAAGAGGATTTGTGTCTCGTCCATGTATCAGCCTCTTCAGAATAACAGACCAGTTTCTCTCTTCCTGCCTGCCTGGGACAAAGTCAGCCTCCACACGCGGGGACTGTCTGAAAGCATAGCTCGCCACTGGCTCTCTGGCTAATGACATTTATCCTTATGGAATTGGAGGGACGGGAGAGATGTTCCTTATGGAACTCCCTGAGACGGGAGAGATGTTCCTTACGGAACTCCCTGAGACGGGAGAAATGTTCCTTATGGAACTCCCTGAGACGGGAGAGATGTTCTTTATGGAACTCCCTGAGACGGGAGAGATGTAAACGGGTTAGGGTCGCGATGCCTCCCCTCAGACACACACAGTACATGGACGATAGGCAAACACACACACACACACACACACACACACACACACACACACACACACACACACACACACACACACACACACACACACACACACACACACACACACACACACACACACACACACACACACACACACACACACACACACACACACACACACACACACACACACACACACACACACACACCACCTACTTTACCATCTTATCCCCTGACTGGCCACCAGTCAAAGTAAGCCTCATTCTCCTGGGTTTATTTTCCCTTGGCTTGGCTAGGCCGGCTTGGATGGCAGACAAACAATCTCTCCTCTCGTCTCCTTCCACCGTATCCCCTTTATCATGCTAATGTCGAGATGGATATCCCCTTTCCCAAGAATCTGAGCGAGCCAAGTTTTTGATTAGCTCCCGAGTCAAAGTTTTATTTCATCTGGGTCAACAGCCGTTTTGTAGGGGAGGGAAAACACATATTGGGTTTCTATACCCCCAGCTGATACACTGTGTGGTCATAACGTTCACAAACGTAAACATAACTCTATTTTAACGCTCTGCTCTTAACCCACTGTGTAACACTCTTTCCTAAAGTCCTGTTCTAACTGGTATTTACCGTCCATTTAAACGTCTATTCTCTTATAAAGAGTACCTGAATAAACCAGCATTACCAGTACTTAGTAGTAAATACCCAGCCTAATATCACACTAATCATGATTTTTAAGTAAATACCAGGTAAGTACTATATTATATTGTAGAACTCCCTAGAAGAGGAGATTTTCTGGGAAAACGCCAGCACCACAATAAAGCACTGGGATAGTTTATGGTTCACCCCGAAACCCTGTACGGTCACATAGGAGTCCTCCCTCCCTACCTCTCTCTCTCTCTCTCTCTCTCTCTCTCTCTGTCTCTCTCTGTCTCTCTCTGTCTCTCTTCTCTCTCTCTCTCTCTGTCTCTCTCTCTCTCTCTCTCTCTCTCTCTCTCTGTCTCTCTCTCTCTCTCTCTTTCTCTCTCTCTCTCTCTCTCTCTCTCTCTCTCTCTCTCTCTCTCTCTCTCTCTCTCTCTCTCTCTCTGTCACTCTCTCTCTCTCTCTCTTTCTCTCTCTCTGTCTCTCTCTCTTAGGGCTTTGTGGCCACAGGGATGGCAAATAGGGCATTTTTGTAAAAGAATTCTCTCTCTCTTTCTCTCTCTCTCTGTCTCTCTCTCTCTCTCTTTCTCTCTCTCTCTCTTTCTCTCTCTCACACACACACACACACACACACACACACACACACACACACACACACACACACACACACACACACACACACACACACACACACACACACACACACACACACACACACACACACACACACAGTGCCTGGCAAGCAGTCGCCAGAGATACGTATATCTACAACGGCTAAATGTGTGGTGTATGTGTGTGAGTGTGTAAGCAGCCAGGTCGCTCAATATTCTCTGTGAAATTTGATGTCCGTCGAGACAAGAAGAATGTTGGGAGAGGACTTCAAAACTGGCCACTAGGGGCAACGATGGCTTGAGTTTTGATAGGGCTTTGTGGACAGGGATGGCAAATGGGCGTAAGCTATTTTTGTAAAAAAAAGAATTGTACTTTTTACCCCTTTTTCTCCACAATTTCGTGGCATCCAATTGGTTGTAACAGTCTTGTCTCATCGCTGCAACTCCCCTACGGACTCGGGAGAGGCGAGGGTCGAGAGCCAGCATCCTCTGAAACACGACCCTGCCAAGCCGCACTGCTTCTTGACACACTGCTCGCATAAAATGGGCGCCTGCCACAGGAGTCGCTAGAGCACGATGGGACAAGGAAATCCCGGCCAAACCCTCCGCTAACCCGGACAACACTAGGCCAATTGTGCGCCTCCCGGTCACAGCCGGCTGTGACAGCCTGGGATCTACCCGGAGCTGTAGTGATGCCTTAAGCATTGCGATGCAGCGTCTTAGGCCTCTGCGCCACTCGGGAGGCAGTTGTTTTTGTTTTAACCCTATCCCAAACCTTACCCCTTCACTTTACCATTCAGAATTAATGCTTCAATTTAACCTTCGAAATTTGACATTTATCGACAAACGTCATATTCTGCAATGAGACTGAGAGCTTGTTGGTGTGAGTGTGTTTGTGTGGTGTGTGTTGGTGTGAGTGTGTTTGTGTGGTGTGTTTGTGTGTTGGTGTGAGTGTGTTTGTGTGGTGTGTGTTGGTGTGGTGTGTGTTGGTGTGAGTGTGTTTGTGTGGTGTGTGTTGGTGTGAGTGTGTTTGTGTGGTGTGTGTTGGTGTGGTGTGTGTTGGTGTGAGTGTGTTGGTGTGGTGTGTGTTGGTGTGAGTGTGTTTGTGTGGTGTGTGTTTGTGTGGTGTGTGTTTGGTGTGGTGTGTGTTGGTGTGAGTGTGTTTGTGTGGTGTGTGGTGTGTGTGGTGTGGTGTGTTTGGTGTGAGTGTGTTTGTGTGGTGTGTGTGTTGGTGTGAGTGTGTTTGTGTGGTGTGTGTTGGTGTGAGTGTGTTTGTGTGGTGTGTGTTGGTGTTTGTGTGTGTGTTGGTTGGTGTGAGTGTTTGTTGGTGTGGTGTGTGTTGGTGTGGTGTGTGTTGGTGTGTGTTGTTTTGTGTGGTGTGTGTTGGTGTGAGTGTGTTTGTGTGGTGTGTGTTGGTGTGTTTGTGGGAGTGTTTTTGTGTGTGTGTGTGTGGTGTGGTGTGTGTTGGTGTGGTGTGTGTTGGATATGGGGTGATACAGTGTGAGTGTGTTTGTGTGGTGTGTGTGTGTTGGAGATATGGGTGATGTGAGTGTGTTGGTGTGAGTGTGTTTGTGTGGTGTGTGTTGGTGTGAGTGTGTTGGTGTGAGTGTGTTGGTGTGAGTGTGTTGGTGTGAGTGTGTTTGTGTGGTGTGTGTGTGTATGTGTGTGTAACAAAGGGTGCATAGAGTGTCATATGTGTGTGTCATACAGTGGATATATACCCTACTCTCTCCCAGCCTGAACCACAAGGGACCTACTAACATATGGAGATGTGGGGTGATCCCCTACTAGATATGGGTGATACAGTGGATATATACAGTCAACGCTGTGGACACCACACACCACCAGAGTTTGAAACCTCACAGAGTAAATCACACACCTACTCAGAGCATATGGAGATATGGGGTGATACAGTGGATATATACAGCCTACTCAGACCCCCTTCTCCACACACACTGGTCCCTGGGGGACTGGGGAAGATATGGGTGATACATGGATATATACAGCCTCCTGTCCCTCTACCTCCTGAGAGTCTCCTGAAGCTCACCGAGCCTACTCAGAGAGGCCTACTCAGATGAGGTTCACAGCCTACTCAGAGATGGAAGACCAGATATGCCTGATAACTGGATATAACTGACACAGAGCATATGGAGATATGGGTGATACGTGTGGATATATACAGACTCAGAGCATATGGAGATATGGGTGATACAGTGGATATATACAGCCTACTCAGAGTATATGGAGATATGGGTGATGATATATATACAGCCTACTCAGAGCATATGGAGATATATACAGTGGATATATACAGCCTACTCAGAGCATATGGAGATATGGGGTGATACAGTGGATATATACAGCCTACTCAGAGCATATGGAGATATGGGTGATACAGTGGATATACAGCCTACAGAGTATATGGAGATATGGGGTGATACTGGATATATACAGCCTACTCAGAGTATATGGAGATATGGGGTGATACAGTGGATATATACAGCCTACTCAGAGCATATGGAGATATGGGGTGATACAGTGGATATATACAGCCTACTCAGAGATATGGGATATGGGGTGATACAGTGGATATATACAGCCTACTCAGAGCATATGGAGATATGGGTGATACAGTGGATATATACAGCCTACTCAGAGTATATGGAGATATGATACAGTGGATATATACAGCCTACTCAGAGCATATGGAGATATGGGTGATACAGTGGATATATACAGCCTACTCAGAGCATATGGAGATATGGGTGATACAGTGGATATATACAGCCTACTCAGAGCATATGGAGATATGGGGTGATACAGTGGATGGATATATACAGCCTACTCAGAGCATATGGGAGATATGGGGGTGATACAGTGGATATATACAGCCTACTCAGAGCATATGGAGATATGGGTGATACAGTGGATATATACAGCCTACTCAGAGCATATGGAGATATGGGTGATACAGTGGATATATACAGCCTACTCAGAGCATATGGAGATATGGGTGATACAGTGGATATATACAGCCTACTCAGAGCATATGGATATATACAGAGCCTATATATACAGCCTACTCAGAGCATATGCCTACTCAGAGGAGATATGGGTGATACAGTGGATATATACAGCCTACTCAGAGCATATGGAGATATGGGTGATACAGTGGATATATACAGCCTACTCAGAGTATATGGAGATATGGGTGATACAGTGGATATATACAGCCTACTCAGAGCATATGGAGATATGGGTGATACAGTGGATATATACAGCCTACTCAGAGCATATGGAGATATGGGTGATACAGTGGATATATACAGCCTACTCAGAGTATATGGAGATATGGGGTGATACAGTGGATATATACAGCCTACTCAGAGCATATGGAGATATGGGTGATACAGTGGATATATACAGCCTACTCAGAGCATATGGAGATATGGGTGATACAGTGGATATATACAGCCTACTCAGAGTATATGGAGAGGGTGATATGGATATATACAGGTGGAGATATGGGTGATACAGTGGATATATACAGCCTACTCAGAGCATATGGAGATATGGGGTGATACAGTGGATATATACAGCCTACTCAGAGCATATGGAGATATGGGTGATACAGTGGATATATACAGCCTACTCAGAGCATATGGAGATATGGGTGATACATATGGAGATATGGAGATATGATACAGTGGATATATACAGCCTACTCAGAGCATATGGAGATATGGGTGATACAGTGGATATATACAGCCTACTCAGAGCATATGGAGATATGGGTGATACAGTGGATATATACAGCCTACTCAGAGTATATGGAGATATGGGTGGATACAGCCTGAGTATATGGAGATATATACAGTGGATATATACAGCCTCAGAGCATATGGAGATATGGGGTGATACAGTGGATATATACAGCCTACTCAGAGCATATGGAGATATGGGTGATACGTGTGGATATGGATATGGGTGATACAGTGAGTATATGGATACAGCCTACTCAGAGTATATGGAGATATGGGGTGATACAGTGGATATATACAGCCTACTCAGAGCATATGGAGATATGGGGTGATACAGTGAGTATATGGAGATATGGGGTGATACAGTGGATATATACAGCCTACTCAGAGTATATAGATATGGGTGATACATATATACAGCCTACTCAGAGTATATGGAGATATGGGTGATACAGTGGATATATACAGCCTACTCAGAGCATATGGAGATATGGGTGATACAGTGGATATATACAGCCTACTCAGAGTATATGGAGATATGGGTGATACAGTGGATATATACAGCCTACTCAGAGCATATGGAGATATGGGGTGATACAGTGGATATATACAGCCTACTCAGAGCATATGGAGATATGGGGTGATACAGTGGATATATACAGCCTACTCAGAGCATATGGAGATATGGGGTGATACAGTGGATATATACAGCCTACTCAGAGCATATGGAGATATGGGGTGATACAGTGGATATATACAGCCTACTCAGAGCATATGGAGATATGGGTGATATATACAGCCTGAGTATATGGAGATATGGGGTGATACAGTGGATATATACAGCCTACTCAGATATATACAGCCTACTCAGAGCATATGGAGATATGGGTGATACGGTGGATATATACAGCCTACCTCAGGTATATGGAGATATGGGTGATACAGTGGATATATACAGCCTACTCAGAGCATATGGAGATATGGGGTGATACAGTGGATATATACAGCCTACTCAGAGCATATGGAGATATGGGTGATACAGTGGATATATACAGCCTACTCAGAGTATATGGAGATATGGGTGATACAGTGGATATATACAGCCTATATGGAGATATGGGTGATACAGCCTACTCAGAGCATATGGAGATATGGGTGATACAGTGGATATATACAGCCTACTCAGAGTATATGGAGATATGGGTGATACAGTGGATATATACAGCCTACTCAGAGCATATGGAGATATGGGTGATACGGTGGATATATACAGCCTACTCAGAGCATATGGAGATATGGGTGATACAGTGGATATATACAGCCTACTCAGAGCATATGGAGATATGGGGTGATACAGTGGATATATACAGCCTACTCAGAGCATATGGAGATATGGGTGATACAGTGGATATATACAGCCTATAGAGTATATGGAGATATGGGTGATACAGTGGATATATAGATATGGGTGATACATATATACAGCCTACTCAGAGCATATGGAGATATGGGGTGATACAGTGGATATATACAGCCTACTCAGAGCATATGGAGATATGGGTGATACAGTGGATATATACAGCCTACTCAGAGCATATGGAGATATGGGGTGATACGGTGGATATATACAGCCTACTCAGAGCATATGGAGATATGGGTGATACAGTGGATATATACAGCCTACTCAGAGTATATGGAGATATGGGTGATACAGTGGATATATACAGCCTACTCAGAGCATATGGAGATATGGGTGATACAGTGGATATATACAGCCTACTCAGAGCATATGGAGATATGGGGTGATACAGTGGATATATACAGCCTACTCAGAGCATATGGAGATATGGGTGATACAGTGGATATATACAGCCTACTCAGAGCATATGGAGATATGGGTGATACAGTGGATATATACAGCCTACTCAGAGCATGGATATATACAGCCTACTCAGAGCATATGGAGATATGGGTGATACAGTGGATATATACAGCCTACTCAGAGCATATGGAGATATGGGTGATACAGTGGATATATACAGCCTACTCAGAGCATATGGAGATATGGGTGATACAGTGGATATATACAGCCTACTCAGAGCATATGGAGATATGGGTGATACAGTGGATATATACAGCCTACTCAGAGCATATGGAGATATGGGGTGATACAGTGGATATATACAGCCTACTCAGAGTATATGGAGATATGGGGTGATACAGTGGATATATACAGCCTACTCAGAGCATATGGAGATATGGGTGATACAGTGGATATATACAGCCTACTCAGAGCATATGGAGATATGGGTGATATATACAGCCTGGGAGATATATACAGTGGATATATACAGCCTACTAGAGCATATGGAGATATGGGTGATACAGCCTACTCAGAGCATATGGAGATATGGGTGATACAGTGGATATATACAGCCTACTCAGAGTATATGGAGATATGGGTGATACAGTGGATATATACAGCCTACTCAGAGCATATGGAGATATGGGATGATACGGTGGATATATACAGCCTACTCAGAGCATATGGAGATATGGGTGATACAGTGGATATATACAGCCTACTCAGAGCATAGATATGGGTGACAGTGGATATATACAGCCTACTCAGAGCATATGGAGATATGGGTGATACAGTGGATATATACAGCCTGGATATGGATATGGGGTGATACATATATACAGCCTACTCAGAGCATATGGAGATATGGGTGATACAGTGGATATATACAGCCTACTCAGAGCATATGGAGATATGGGTGATACGGTGGATATATACAGCCTACTCAGAGTATATGGAGATATGGGTGATACAGTGGATATATACAGCCTACTCAGAGAATATGGAGATATGGGTGATACAGTGGATATATACAGTGGATATATACAGCCTACTCAGAGCATATGGAGATATGGGTGATACAGTGGATATATACAGCCTACTCAGATATATGGAGATATGGGTGATACATATATACAGCCTACTCAGAGCATATGGAGATATGGAGATATGGGTGATACAGTGGATATATACAGCCTACTCAGAGTATATGGAGATATGGGTGATACAGTGGATATATACAGCCTACTCAGAGCATATGGAGATATGGGTGATACGTGGATATATACAGCCTACTCAGAGCATATGGAGATATGGGTGATACGGTGGATATATACAGCCTACTCAGAGTGGAGATATATATATACAGCCTACTCAGAGTATATGGAGATATGGGTGATACGGTGGATATATACAGCCTACTCAGAGTATATGGAGATATGGGTGATACAGTGGATATATACATAGAGCATATGGAGATATGGGTGATACAGTGGATATATACAGCCTACTCAGAGCATATGGAGATATGGGTGATACAGTGGATATATACAGCCTAGTGGATATATACAGCCTACTCAGAGCATATGGAGATATGGGTGATACAGTGGATATATACAGCCTACTCAGAGCATATGGAGATATGGGTGATACAGTGGATATATACAGCCTACTCAGAGTATATACAGCCTACTCAGAGTATATGGAGATATATGGAGATATGGGTGATACAGTGGATATATACAGCCTACTCAGAGCATATGGAGATATGGGCCTACTCAGAGCATATGGAGATATGGGTGATACAGTGGATATATACAGCCTACTCAGAGTATATGGAGATATGGGTGATACAGTGGATATATACAGCCTACTCAGAGCATATGGAGATATGGGTGATACAGTGGATATATACAGCCTACTCAGATACAGCCTACTCAGAGCATATGGAGATATGGGTGATACAGTGGATATATACAGCCTACTCAGAGCATATGGAGATATGGGTGATACAGTGGATATATACAGCCTACTCAGAGCATATGGAGATATGGGTGATACAGTGGATATATACAGCCTACTCAGAGCATATGGAGATATATACAGCCTACTCAGGTGATACAGTGGATATATACAGCCTACTCAGAGCATATGGAGATATGGGTGATACGGTGGATGCCTATATGGGTGATACAGTGGATATATACAGCCTACTCAGTATGGATACAGTGGATATATACAGCCTACTCAGAGTATATGGAGATATGGGTGATACAGTGGATATATACAGAGCATATGGAGATATGGGTGATACTGGATATATACAGCCTACTCAGAGCATATGGAGATATGGGTGATACAGTGGATATATACAGCCTACTCAGAGCATATGGAGATATGGGTGATACAGTGGATATATACAGCCTACTCAGAGCATATGGAGATATGGGTGATACAGTGGATATATACAGCCTACTCAGAGCATATGGAGATATGGGGTGATACAGTGGATATATACAGCCTACTCAGAGCATATGGAGATATGGGTGATACGGTGGATATATAGATATGCCTATGGAGATATGGGTGATACAGTGGATATATACAGCCTACTCAGAGTATATGGAGATATGGGGTGATACTGGATATATACAGCCTAGCATATGGAGATATGGGTGATACAGTGGATATATACAGCCTACTCAGAGCATATGGAGATATGGGTGATACAGTGGATATATACAGCCTACTCAGAGCATATGGAGATATGGGTGATACGGTGGATATGGAGATATGGGGTGATACAGTGGATATATACAGCCTACTCAGAGCATATGGAGATATGGGTGATACAGTGGATATATACAGCCTACTCAGAGCATATGGAGATATGGGTGATACAGTGGATATATACAGCCTACTCAGAGTATATGGAGATATGGGTGATACAGTGGATATATACAGCCTACTCAGAGCATATGGAGATATGGGTGATACAGTGGATATATACAGCCTACTCAGAGCATATGGAGATATGGGTGATACATATATGGCCTATAGAGCATATGGAGATATGGGTGATACAGTGGATATATACAGCTACTCAGAGTATATGGAGATATGGGTGATACAGTGGATATATACAGCCTACTCAGAGTATATGGAGATATGGGTGATACAGTGGATATATACAGCCTACTCAGAGCATATGGAGATATGGGTGATACAGTGGATATATACAGCCTACTCAGAGTATATGGAGATATGGGTGATACAGGAGATATGGGTGATACAGTGGATATATACAGCCTACTCAGAGCATATGGAGATATGGGTGATACAGTGGATATATACAGCCTACTCAGAGCATATGGAGATATGGGTGATACAGTGGATATATACAGCCTACTCAGAGCATATGGAGATATGGGTGATACAGTGGATATATACAGCCTACTCAGAGCATATGGATATGGAGATATATACAGCCTACTCAGGGGAGATGATACAGTGGATATATACAGCCTACTCAGAGCATATGGATATGGAGATATGGGTGATACAGTGGATATATACAGCCTACTCAGGTGATATGGGTGATACAGTGGATATATACAGTGGATATGGAGATATGGGTGATACATATATACAGCCTACTCAGAGCATATGGAGATACTCAGAGCATATGGAGATATGGGTGATACAGTGGATATATACAGCCTACTCAGATATGGAGATATATGGAGATATATGGAGATATGGGTGATACAGTGGATATATACAGCCTACTCAGAGCATATGGAGATATGGGTGATACAGTGGATATATACAGCCTACTCAGAGTATATGGAGATATGGGTGATACAGTGGATATATACAGCCTACTCAGAGTATATGGAGATATGGGTGATACAGTGGATATATACAGCCTACTCAGAGTATATGGAGATATGGGTGATACAGTGGATATATACAGCCTACTCAGAGTATATGGAGATATGGGTGATACAGTGGATATATACAGCCTACTCAGAGCATATGGAGATATGGGTGATACAGCCTACTCAGAGTGGAGATATATACAGCCTACAGCCTACTCAGAGTATATGGAGATATGGGTGATACGGTGGATATATACAGCCTACTCAGAGTATATGGAGATATGGGTGATACAGTGGATATATACAGCCTACTCAGAGCATATGGAGATATGGGTGATACAGTGGATATATACAGCCTACTCAGAGCATATGGAGATATGTGAGCAAAAGAGACAGAGTGTCTACAGGTCCCTGCCGACATGATTCTTACTACAGAGGGGACTCCCAGACCTAATAAGGCCTTGGTCGGAGTGGTGAGTCTTGACAGGAAGGATAATGCAACATATGGAAATACATAGTCCTCAATCACTGCTCCATGCATATGGCTGAGGCTAGTTGTGTAGTAAATGATTGTCCGGAACTATATCAAGTTTCCTCAGTGGAGCCCTGTAGGTTTATAGTAGTACAGTAAATCTACCCAAATGCTGTTGGGCTTTCATTCATATACGGGCATTACTTTGTAATTCAGGGAGAAAAGAAAGGATAGTGATCGTATATTTTGTCAGTTTGGGAATGAGGCTGTGTGATCGGTGTTTCAGATATTCTCAGATGAAGGAGTGCATTTATATTTGTCCAACAAATGTGTTATTGAGGGTGTGTCTGCGTGTGTGTGTGTGTGCGTGTGCGTGTGTGTGTGTGTGTGTGTGTGTGTGTGTGTGTGTGTGTGTGTGTGTGTGTGTGTGTGTGTGTGTGTGTGTGTGTGTGTGTGTGTGTGTGTGTGTGTGTGTGTGTGTGTGTGTGTGTGTGTGTGTGTGTGTGTGTGTGTGTGTGTGTGTGTGTGTGTGAAACAACCCAACTATCTCTCCTAGGAGAATTATGATGCATACCCGTCATACTGTTCTAATCTGTCACAGCCCTGTCTCCCTCATTCCCCCACCCCCTCTCTTCACCCCGTCGCCCCCTGGCGCGCTGGTGACCACAGATTCAGGGGGGGCTGGTGATGACATCGCTCTCCGCCATGCTGTCACATAGCCGCGGGGGGTCCACGCATCCATGAATGTCAAAGATCTTTTAACCCCCCCTCCCCCCAGAAAGATGGAGAATAATGTCAGCCTTCAGGTTGAGGGATGACACCGGGCTTTTCGATGCGTCCTGACAGACTCCGATCTGTCCCAGCCAATGTGTCACACCGCTCGTCATTGGCTCATGTCAATCTGATCAGGGAAGAAGGGGGAAGTGGTTTAGCTTAGATATACAGTACCTCCTATAGTTTCCCTCTACTGACATGGATATTGGTAGTATGTATTGTCTGATTTCCAACTTGTTTTACAATATGCAGTATTGTTTGTATCGTTTCTCTTTTGTCTAATTGTCTAAATTGCCAACGTTTCAGACAGCCAAGACATTCTTCATGTCATATTTTCAGTCTAATAATTGACTGAATCATGGATGAGTAACACGTTCTCTACTGCTAGTTTCCATTAGATCTCAGCAGCAGGCTCAGTTATTGTCTCGAATAAAGCGTTTCGTCAGGCATCTTTGTTTTTTCCCCTGCTAGGTGCTTCGCCCTCCGACTCGTCTCTCTTTATCCTCGCTGGTTACAGGAGTTAATATGCTAAATGTGAGAGAGGAGATAGGAATTCTCCTCTTTCTGCTTCCCACTGGTTTTCCATTGCATCGCGCCAGGTTGTAATTTAGGAGCAAAACAGATAAATTAGAGACATGTAGCCAGATGTGATATTTGTTTTTACTCCACAGCTGTAGGTAGCCATAAAATGCTTAGGCTCAATGGGATTTCTATAAAGCCCTCTTTTTCTAATTCACCAATCGCCTTGTGCCTCCTCAAACTACCAGCCCTGGCTAATTATTTGATCCCCCTAAAATGTAAGCGTTTCTCTGAATCTAGTTTTGGAGTAACAGCTTCTGTAAATCGTCCGGTGCGGGTGTCTAGATTTGCGCTCCACCGTTGAGTGTCCCTATGCTGGCTGGATCCCTGTAAAAGCAATTTGCCCCATGCACAGACTAGGTAATGAGCAGATGCTCCTATTGTAAATGATGATGCGGCCGTAATAAAGAGTTGATAAACACAGAATTACTGCTGGGCCATGGGCATGCACACGAACACAGATACATTGTTAGAGACAGTGCACACAGATATACAGTGCCTTCAGAAAGTATTCATACCCCTTGACTTATTCCACATTTTGTTGTGCTACAGCCTGAATTCAGAATGAATTAAATCATTAAATCACACAATACCCCTTAATGACAAAGTGAAAACATGTTTTAGAAATTTTTGCACATTTATTGAAAATGAGAAAATGAGAAATATCTGATTTACATGTATTCACACCCCTTTGCTATGACACTCCAAATTGAGCTCAGGTGCATCCAGTTTCCTTTGATCATCCTTGAGCCGTCACTACAACTTGATTGGAGTCCACCTGTGGACAATTCAATTGTTTGGATGTGGTTTAGAAAGCAACATCTGTCTCTATAAAGTCCCACAGTTGACAGTGCATGTCAGAACAGAAACTATTCCATCAAGTCCAAGTAACTGTCGGTAGTTCTCCGAGACAGGATCATGATGAGGCATATATCTGGGTAACGGTATTAAACAATTTGTAGAGTGTTGAAAGTTTCCAAGAGCACAGTGGTCTCCATCATATGTAACTACCCAGACTGCCTGGAGCTGGCCGCCCGACCAAACTGATCAACCAGGCAAGAAGGACCTTTGTCAGGTATGTGACCAAGAACCCAATGACCACTCTGACAGAACTACAGAGCTCATTTGCTGAGATGGGACAACCTGCCAGAAGGACAACAGTCTATACAGCACTTTACCATTCTGGGTTTTATGGGAGAGTAGCTAGACGGAAGCCACCCTTGAGAAAAAAAGGCTTGACATCACACCTGGAGTTTGCAGAAAGGCACATGAAAGACAGTGCATAAGGCAATATATTATGTGTTCTGAGGAGACAAAAATGTAACTCTTTGGCCTGAATGCAAAGCGCTATGTCTGTGATACTGCTCATCTCCCGTCTTAACACCATCCCTACCGTGAAGCATGGTGGTGGCAGCATCGTGCTATGGGGATGCTCTTCAGTGGCCTGGACTGGGAGACTGGTGAGGATAGAGGGAACAATGAATGGATTGATGAGAACCTGCTTCAGTTGAAAAAAACCTATGACTTGGGGCAAAGATTTACATTCCAACAGGACAATGACCGCAAGCATCCAGCCAAAGCAACGCTGAAATGGCATCAGAACAAGAATGTGAAAGTCCTTGAGTGGCCCAGCCAAGACTTGAATTTAATTGAAAATTGAACTTGAAATAATATGGTGGGAAGAATGGGAGAAAATCCCTGAATCCAGATGTACATTAGTACAGACAACCAAGAAAACTCAAAGCTGAGAAAATCCCTGAATCCAGATGTACATTAGTACAGACAACCAAGAAAACTCAAAGCTGAGAAAATCCCTGAATCCAGATGTACATTAGTACAGACAACCAAGAAAACTCAAAGCTGAGAAAATCCCTGAATCCAGATGTACATTAGTACAGACAACCAAGAAAACTCAAAGCTGAGAAAATCCCTGAATCCAGATGTACATTAGTACAGACAACCAAGAAAACTCAAAGCTGAGAAAATCCCTGAATCCAGATGTACATTAGTACAGACAACCAAGAAAACTCAAAGCTGAGAAAATCCCTGAATCCAGATGTACATTAGTACAGACAACCAAGAAAACTCAAAGCTGAGAAAATCCCTGAATCCAGATGTACATTAGTACAGACAACCAAGAAAACTCAAAGCTGAGAAAATCCCTGAATCCAGATGTACATTCGTACAGACAACCAGTGTTGGTGTTAATAACCAGTGTTGAACCAAAACCACCCCCATCATTATCATATTTTGCATGTACATTGATTGATTCATAAATGTTATGTTACTTAAATATAAATAACATACATGTTTCTAAACTAATCCAATCTAATCCAATCTGTTACTAATCCAATCTGATTTATTGCACCCGTTATTGAAATTGGTTGTTCCAGTTTAGATGGTTTAGGTGGTTTAGATGGTTTAGGTGGTCTAGTATCTTAGTCTTCCCAACCCGGCAGTCATTCGGAATGCAGGTTGCGGGTGAATGTCTCTCTGGATTCCAGCAGGAACAACACATCACTTTGCAAGTCAGCATAATGTGACCTGCAGGCCTGAAAACCATGTGTTAAAGGCCACTGTATTAGGGTAAAACTAGACCCTCAAAATAAGGCCTTATTAAATACTTGTATTGTGCGCAAAATTTACATTTGAATTACAGCATATTCACTTAGGATCTCACTTGATGAAAGCCACAGGTCAAAATGATGTCTCTGTGCAGTCATGTATAGAGATAACATAATGTCTCTGTGCAGTCATGTATAGAGATAACATAATGTCTCTATGCAGTCATGTATAGAGATAACATAATGTCTCTATGCAGTCATGTATAGAGATAACATAATGTCTCTATGCAGTCATGTATAGAGATAACATAATGTCTCTATGCAGTCATGTATAGAGATAACATAATGTCTCTGTGCAGTCATGTATAGAGATAACATAATGTCTCTATGCAGTCATGTATAGAGATAACATAATGTCTCTGTGCAGTCATGTATAGAGATAACATAATGTCTCTATGCAGTCAGGTATAGAGATAACATAATGTCTCTGTGCAGTCATGTATAGAGATAACATAATGTCTCTGTGCAGTCATGTATAGAGATAACATAATGTCTCTCTATGCAGTCATGTATAGAGATAACATAATGTCTCTATGCAGTCATGTATAGAGATAACATAATGTCTCTGTGCAGTCATGTATAGAGATAACATAATGTCTCTGTGCAGTCATGTATAGAGATAACATAATGTCTCTATGCAGTCATGTATAGAGATAACATAATGTCTCTGTGCAGTCATGTATAGAGATAACATAATGTCTCTGTGCAGTCATGTATAGAGATAACATAATGTCTCTGTGCAGTCATGTATAGAGATAACATAATGTCTCTATGCAGTCATGTATAGAGATAACATAATGTCTCTGTGCAGTCATGTATAGAGATAACATAATGTCTCTGTGCAGTCATGTATAGAGATAACATAATGTCTCTGTGCAGTCATGTATAGAGATAACATAATGTCTCTGTGCAGTCATGTATAGAGATAACATAATGTCTCTATGCAGTCATGTATAGAGATAACATAATGTCTCTATGCAGTCATGTATAGAGATAACATAATGTCTCTATGCAGTCAGGTATAGAGATAACATCATGTCTCTGTGCAGTCATGTATAGAGATAACATAATGTCTCTTTGCGGTCATGTATAGAGATAACATAATGTCTCTGTGCAGTCATGTATAGAGATAACATAATGTCTCTGTGCAGTCATGTATAGAGATAACATAATGTCTCTATGCAGTCAGGTATAGAGATAACATAATGTCTCTGTGCAGTCATGTATAGAGATAACATAATGTCTCTATGCAGTCAGGTATAGAGATAACATAATGTCTCTATGCAGTCATGTATAGAGATAACATCATGTCTCTATGCAGTCATGTATAGAGATAACATAATGTCTCTGTGCAGTCATGTATAGAGATAACATAATGTCTCTGTGCAGTCATGTATAGAGATAACATAATGTCTCTGTGCTCATGTATAGATAACAGTCAGTCATGTATAGAGATAGAAATGTCTCTGTGCAGTCATGTATAGAGATAACATAATGTCTCTGTGCAGTCATGTATAGAGATAACATAATGTCTCTATGCAGTCATGTATAGAGATAACATCATTGTTCTATGCAGTCATGTATAGAGATAACATAATGTCTCTAGTCATGTATAGAGATAACAGTCAGTCATGTATAGAGATAACATAATGTCTCTGTGCAGTCATGTATAGAGAGTAACATAATGTCTCTGTGCAGTCATGTATAGAGATAACATAATGTCTCTGTGCAGTCATGTATAGAGATAACATAATGTCTCTATGCAGACATGTATAGAGATAACATAATGTCTCTATGCAGTCATGTATAGAGATAACATAATGTCTCTGTGCAGTCATGTATAGAGATAACATAATGTCTCTATGCAGTCATGTATAGAGATAACATAATGTCTCATCAGTCATGCATAGAGATAACATAATGTCTCTATGCAGTCATGTATAGAGATAACATAATGTCTCTATGCAGTCATGTATAGAGATAACATAATGTCTCTATGCAGTCATGTATAGAGATAACATAATGTCTCTATGCAGTCAGGTATAGAGATAACATAATGTCTCTATGCAGTCATGTATAGAGATAACATAATGTCTCTATGCAGTCAGGTATAGAGATAACATAATGTCTATGCTGTGAGATAACATAATGTCTCTGTGTCATATAGAGATAACATAATGTCTCTTGCAGTCATGTATAGAGATAACATAATGTCTCTGTGCAGTCATGTATAGAGATAACATAATGTCTCTGATGCAGTCATGTATAGAGATAACATAATGTCTCTGTGCGGTCATGTATAGAGATAACATAATGTCTCTGTGCAGTCATGTATAGAGATAACATAATGTCTCTGTGCGGTCATGTATAGAGATAACATAATGTCTCTGTGCAGTCATGTATAGAGATAACATCATGTCTCTTTGCGGTCATGTATATGAGATAACATAATGTCTCTGTGCAGTCATGTATAGAGATAACATAATGTCTCTGTGCAGTCATGTATAGAGATAACATAATGTCTCTTTGCGGTCATGTATAGAGATAACATAATGTCTCTGTGCAGTCATGTATAGAGATAACATAATGTCTCTGTGCAGTCATGTATAGAGATAACATAATGTCTCTATGCAGCATGTATAGAATAACATCATGTCTCTATGCAGTCATGTATAGAGATAACATAATGTCTCTGTGCAGTCATGTATAGAGATAACATAATGTCTCTATGCAGTCATGTATAGAGATAACATAATGTCTCTATGCAGTCAGGTATAGAGATAACATAATGTCTCTGTGCAGTCATGTATAGAGATAACATAATGTCTCTATGCAGTCATGTATAGAGATAACATAATGTCTCTATGCAGTCATGTATAGAGATAACATAATGTCTCTATGCAGTCATGTATAGAGATAACATAATGTCTCTATGCAGTCATGTATAGAGATAACATAATGTCTCTGTGCAGTCATGTATAGAGATAACATAATGTCTCTATGCAGTCATGTATAGAGATAACATAATGTCTCTATGCAGTCAGGTATAGAGATAACATAATGTCTCTGTGCAGTCATGTATAGAGATAACATAATGTCTCTATGCAGTCATGTATAGAGATAACATCATGTCTCTGTGCAGTCATGTATAGAATAACATAATGTCTCTGTGCAGTCATGTATAGAGATAACATAATGTCTCTATGCAGTCATGTATAGAGATAACATAATGTCTCTATGCAGTCATGTATAGAGATAACATAATGTCTCTATGCAGTCATGTATAGAGATAACATAATGTCTCTGTGCAGTCATGTATAGAGATAACATAATGTCTCTATGCAGTCATGTATAGAGATAACATAATGTCTCTATGCAGTCATGTATAGAGATAACATAATGTCTCTATGCAGTCATGTATAGAGATAACATAATGTCTCTGTGCAGTCATGTATAGAGATAACATAATGTCTCTGTGCGGTCATGTATAGAGATAACATAATGTCTCTGTGCAGTCATGTATAGAGATAACATAATGTCTCTGTGCAGTCATGTATAGAGATAACATAATGTCTCTTTGCGGTCATGTATAGAGATAACATAATGTCTCTATGCAGTCATGTATAGAGACAACATCATGTCTCTATGCAGTCATGTATAGAGATAACATAATGTCTCTATGCAGTCATGTATAGAGATAACATCATGTCTCTATGCAGTCATGTATAGAGATAACATAATGTCTCTGTGCAGTCATGTATAGAGATAACATAATGTCTCTGTGCAGTCATGTATAGAGATAACATCATGTCTCTATGCAGTCATGTATAGAGATAACATAATGTCTCTGTGCAGTCATGTATAGAGATAACATCATGTCTCTATGCAGTCATGTATAGAGATAACATAATGTCTCTTTGCAGTCATGTATAGAGATAACATAATGTCTCTGTGCAGTCATGTATAGAGATAACATAATGTCTCTGTGCAGTCATGTATAGAGATAACATAATGTCTCTATGCAGTCAGGTATAGAGATAACATAATGTCTCTGTGCAGTCATGTATAGAGATAACATAATGTCTCTGTGCAGTCATGTATAGAGATAACATAATGTCTCTGTGCAGTCATGTATAGAGATAACATAATGTCTCTTTGCAGTCATGTATAGAGATAACATAATGTCTCTGTGCAGTCATGTATAGAGATAACATAATGTCTCTGTGCAGTCATGTATAGAGATAACATAATGTCTCTATGCAGTCAGGTATAGAGATAACATAATGTCTCTGTGCAGTCATGTATAGAGATAACATAATGTCTCTATGCAGTCAGGTATAGAGATAACATAATGTCTCTGTGCAGTCATGTATAGAGATAACATCATGTCTCTATGCAGTCATGTATAGAGATAACATCATGTCTCTATGCAGTCATGGGCCGTAACTCTACAATTCACCAGAAAGACAAGGCACTGTAAATAAGGCTTCACACTAAGCCGTGTGTTAATTTAACACTGAAAAGTGTGGACCCGTATAGACACTGGACCACATATACAAACACTCAAATATTCTGTTCTTAACACACCACTTATAAGAGAATGGCATTTCTACAGCCAAGCACCCCTCCTCCTCTCCTTCCTTCTCTCCTTTCCATCGGCAGAGAGGCTGTGTTGCTGGTACACCCAGGGCTTATATTTGCCATGACCCCCTGACTCATAGGGGGCGTGTGTGAGGTGTGTGTGCATCTCCTCAGGACGTTAGTCAAAGGGTGAGAAATGGGCTCTTTGAAGCATCTATTCACCATGTTGTGGGTATTTCGAGTATCCCATTCCTCCAAATGTTTGATGTTGTTGGACATTTTGTTTAAAACATGCTCCTCTTTGGAGAACACACACCCACAAACACACACACACACTTAAACATCTCCCTTAGCGAGGCTGCAGTGCTGTGGAGCTCTCTCTGTGCTCTGAGGCAGTAGTGTCTCTTTCATGTCTGCATGCTTGGATCACATGGCCTGGACTCCCAGCTGAGGCTGCTGTGCATGTGTGGAGCTAAGTGCTGGCTAATTTCCCCTCGGATAGCCCCAGCCCCGGTACCGAC
>NC_068456.1:14869895-14902411 GCF_023373465.1 Oncorhynchus keta
TATGAATAATAAAACATTGAAGGCAAAAATGTTTTCTTAAAACGTTATATGACATTTATTTGATATGCAAATGTTTATACATATGCATTGTTGGTTATTAATTATTAATTATTCTGTGTTGTTTTTCACTCGTCCATGATTTACATTATGCATTATTTTTCAGTCAGTCAGATCTTTGAAAAAGAAGAAGAAAGAGATAAAAAGGTAGGATCAGATGGTGTCTCTCTCTCCAACTACAAACAACAGGAGAACTTCGTAATGAGGAAGAGTGGCAGAGAGAGACAGAGAGAGAACAGAGAGAGCCAAGGAGAACAGAGAGAGACAGAGAGAGAACAGAGAGAGAACAAAGAGAGACAGAGAGAGAACAGAGAGAGCCAAGGAGAACAGAGAGAGACAGAGAGAGAGAGAGAACAGAGAGAGCCAAGGAGAACAGAGAGAGACAGAGAGACAGAGAGAGACAGAGAGAGAACAGAGAGAGACAGAGAGAGACAGAGAGAGAACAGAGAGAGCCAAGGAGAACAGAGAGAGAACAGAGAGAGCCAAGGAGAACAGAGAGAGAACAAAGAGAGACAGAGAGAGACAGAGAGAGCCAAGGAGAACGGAGAGAGACAGAGAGAGAGACAGAGAACAGAGAGAGAGAGAGAGAACAGAGAGAGACAGAGAACAGAGAGAGCCAAGGAGAACAGAGAGAGACAGAGAGAGAGACAGAGAACAGAGAGAGAGAGAGAGAACAGAGAGAGACAGAGAGAGAACAGAGAGAGAGACAGGGAGAGAAGAGAGAGACAGAGAACAGAGAGAGACAGAGAGAGACAGAGAACAGATAGAGAACAGAGAGAGAACAGAGAGAGACAGAGAACAGAGAGAGAAGAGAGAGACAGAGAACAGAGAGAGAGAACAGAGAGAGACAGAGAGAGAAAGAGAACAGAGAGAGAACAGAGAGACAGAGAGAGAACAGAGAGACAGAGAACAGAGAGAGACAGAGAGAACAGAGAGAGAAGAGAGAGACAGAGAACAGAGAGAGAACAAGAGAGAGACAGAGAACAGAGAGAGACAGAGAACAGAGAGAGAACAGGGAGAGACAGAGAACAGAGAGAGACAGAGAACAGAGAGAGAACAGAGAGAGACAGAGAACAGAGGGAGAACAGAGAGAGCCAAGGAGAACAGAGAGAGACAGAGAGAGAAAGAGAACAGAGAGAGAACAGAGAGACAGAGAACAGAGAGAGACAGAGAGAACAGAGAGAGAAGAGAGAGACAGAGACATAGAACAGAGAGAGAACAGGGAGAGACAGAGAACAGAGAGAGACAGAGAACAGAGAGAGACAGAGAACAGAGAGAGACAGAGAACAGAGAGAGAACAGAGAGAGACAGAGAGGGAGAACAGAGAGAGAACAGAGAGAGAACAGAGAGAGAACAGAGAGAGAAGAGAGAGACAGAGAACAGAGAGAGAACAGAGAGAGAACAGAGAGAGACAGAGAGAGTAAGAGAACAGAGAGAGAACAGAGAGACAGAGAACAGAGAGAGACAGAGAACATAGAGAGACAGAGAGAGACAGAGAACAGAGAGAGAACAGAGAGAGACAGAGAGAGACAAAGAACAGAGAGAGAACAGAGAGAGACAGAGAGAGACAGAGAGAGACAAAGAACAGAGAGAGACAGAGAGAGAGACAGAGAGAGACAAAGAACAGAGAGAGACAGAGAACAGAGAGAGACAGAGAACAGAGAGAGAACAGAGAGAGACAGAGAGAGACAAAGAACAGAGAGAGAACAGAGAGAGACAGAGAGAGACAGAGAACAGAGAGAGACAGAGAGAGACAGAGAACAGAGAGAGAACAGAGAGGGACAGAGAGAGAGACAGAGAGAGCCAAGGAGAACAGAGAGAGACAGAGAACAGAGAGAGACAGAGACAGAGAACAGAGAGAGACAGAGAACAGAGAGAGCCAAGGTGAACAGAGAGAGACAGAGAGAGAACAGAGAGAGCCAAGGTGAACAGAGAGAGACAGAGAGAGACAGAGAGAGAGACAGGGAGAGAAGAGAGAGACAGAGAACAGAGAGAGACAGAGAGAGACAGAGAACAGATAGAGAACAGAGAGAGACAGAGAACAGAGAGAGAACAGAGAGAGAACAGAGAGAGAAGAGAGAGACAGAGAACAGAGAGAGAACAGAGAGAGACAGAGAGAGAAAGAGAACAGAGAGAGAACAGAGAGAGAACAGAGAGACAGAGAACAGAGAGAGACAGAGAGAGACAAAGAACAGAGAGAGACAGAGAACAGAGAGAGACAGAGAACAGAGAGAGAACAGAGAGAGACAGAGAGAGACAAAGAACAGAGAGAGAACAGAGAGAGACAGAGAGAGACAGAGAACAGAGAGAGACAGAGAGAGACAGAGAACAGAGAGAGAACAGAGAGGGACAGAGAGAGAGACAGAGAGAGCCAAGGAGAACAGAGAGAGACAGAGAACAGAGAGAACAGAGAGAGACAGAGACAGAGAACAGAGAGAGCCAAGGTGAACAGAGAGAGACAGAGACAGAGAACAGAGAGAGCCAAGGTGAACAGAGAGAGACAGAGAGAGAGACAGAGAACTGAGAGAGACAGAGAGAGACAGAGAACAGATAGAGAACAGAGAGAGAACAGAGAGAGACAGAGAACAGAGAGAGACAGAGAGAGAAAGAGAACAGAGAGAGAACAGAGAGAGAACAGAGAGACAGAGAACAGAGAGAGACAGAGAGAGACAAAGAACAGAGAGAGACAGAGAACAGAGAGAGACAGAGAACAGAGAGAGAACAGAGAGAGACAGAGAGAGACAAAGAACAGAGAGAGACAGAGAGAGACAGAGAACAGAGAGAGACAGAGAGAGACAGAGAACAGAGAGAGAACAGAGAGGGACAGAGAGAGAGACAGAGAGAGCCAAGGAGAACAGAGAGAGACAGAGAACAGAGAGAGACAGAGACAGAGAACAGAGAGAGCCAAGGTGAACAGAGAGAGACAGAGACAGAGAACAGAGAGAGCCAAGGTGAACAGAGAGAGACAGAGAGAGAGACAGGGAGAGAAGAGAGAGACAGAGAACAGAGAGAGACAGAGAGAGACAAAGAACAGAGAGAGAACAGAGAGAGACAGAGAGAGAAAGAGAACAGAGAGAGAACAGAGAGACAGAGAGAGAACAGAGAGACAGAGAACAGAGAGAGACAGAGAGAACAGAGAGAGAAGAGAGAGACAGAGAACAGAGAGAGAACAGAGAACAGAGAGAGACAGAGAACAGATAGAGAACAGAGAGAGAACAGGGAGAGACAGAGAACAGAGAGAGACAGAGAACAGAGAGAGAACAGAGAGAGACAGAGAACAGAGAGAGAACAGAGAGAGACAGAGAACAGAGAGAGAACAGAGAGAGCCAAGGAGAACAGAGAGAGAACAGAGAGAGAAGAGAGAGACATAGAACAGAGAGAGAAGAGAGAGACAGAGAACAGAGAGAGAGCCAAGGAGAACAGAGAGAGAACAGAGAGAGAAGAGAGAGAGACAGAGAGAGAAAGAGAACAGAGAGAGAACAGAGAGACAGAGAGAGAACAGAGAGACAGAGAACAGAGAGAGACAGAGAGAACAGAGAGAGAAGAGAGAGACAGAGAACAGAGAGAGAACAGAGAGAGACAGAGAACAGAGAGAGAACAGAGAGAGAACAGGGAGAGACAGAGAACAGAGAGAGACAGAGAACAGAGAGAGAACAGAGAGAGACAGAGAACAGAGAGAGAACAGAGAGAGACAGAGAACAGAGAGAGAACAGAGAGAGCCAAGGAGAACAGAGAGAGAACAGAGAGAGAAGAGAGAGACAGAGAACAGAGAGAGAACAGAGAGAGAACAGAGAGAGTAAGAGAACAGAGAGAGAACAGAGAGAGAAGAGAGAGACAGAGAACAGAGAGAGAACAGAGAGACAGAGAACAGAGAGAGAACAGAGAGAGACAGAGAGAGAAAAGAAAGAGAACAGAGAGAGAACAGAGAGAGAAGAGAGAGACAGAGAGAGAACAGAGAGAGCCAAGGAGAACAGAGAGAGAACAGAGAGAGAAGAGAGAGACAGAGAACAGAGAGAGAACAGAGAGAGAACAGAGAGAGACAGAGAGAGTAAGAGAACAGAGAGAGAAGAGAGAGACATAGAACAGAGAGAGAAGAGAGAGACAGAGAACATAGAGAGACAGAGAGAGACAGAGAACAGAGAGAGAACAGAGAGAGACAGAGAGAGACAGAGAACAGAGAGAGACAGAGAACAGAGAGAGAACAGAGAGAGACAGAGAGAGACAAAGAACAGAGAGAGAACAGAGAGAGACAGAGAGAGAGACAGAGAGAGACAAAGAACAGAGAGAGACAGATAGAGAAAGAGAACAGAGAGAGAACAGAGAGAGAACAGAGAGACAGAGAACAGAGAGAGACAGAGAGAACAGAGAGAGAAGAGAGAGACAGAGAACAGAGAGAGAACAGAGAGAGAAGAGAGAGACAGAGAACAGAGAGAGAACAGAGAGAGACAGAGAACAGAGAGAGAGAACAGAGAGAGAACAGAGAGAGAACAGAGAGAGACAGAGAGAGAAAGAGAACAGAGAGAGAACAGAGAGAGAACAGAGAGACAGAGAGAGAACAGAGAGACAGAGAACAGAGAGAGACAGAGAGAACAGAGAGAGAAGAGAGAGACAGAGAACAGAGAGAGAACAGAGAGAGACAGAGAACAGAGAGAGACAGAGAACAGAGAGAGAACAGAGAGAGAACAGGGAGAGACAGAGAACAGAGAGAGACAGAGAACAGAGAGAGAACAGAGAGAGACAGAGAACAGAGAGAGAACAGAGAGAGACAGAGAACAGAGAGAGAACAGAGAGAGCCAAGGAGAACAGAGAGAGAACAGAGAGAGAAGAGAGAGACAGAGAACAGAGAGAGAACAGAGAGAGTAAGAGAACAGAGAGAGAACAGAGAGAGAAGAGAGAGACAGAGAACAGAGAGAGAAGAGAGAGACAGAGAACATAGAGAGACAGAGAGAGACAGAGAACAGAGAGAGACAGAGAGAGACAAAGAACAGAGAGAGACAGAGAACAGAGAGAGACAGAGAACAGAGAGAGTACAGAGAGAGACAGAGAGAGACAAAGAACAGAGAGAGAACAGAGAGAGACAGAGAGAGAGACAGAGAGAGACAAAGAACAGAGAGAGACAGAGAGAGAGACAGAGAGAGACAAAGAACAGAGAGAGACAGATAACAGAGAGAGACAGAGAACAGAGAGAGAACAGAGAGAGACAGAGAGAGACAGAGAACAGAGAGAGACAGAGAGAGACAGAGAACAGAGAGAGAACAGAGAGGGACAGAGAGAGAGACAGAGAGAGCCAAGGAGAACAGAGAGAGACAGAGAACAGAGAGAACAGAGAGAACAGAGAGAGACAGAGAACAGAGAGAGAACAGAGAGAGACAGAGAACAGAGAGAGAACAGAGAGGGACAGAGAGAGAGACAGAGAGAGAGACAGAGAGAGCCAATGGAGAACAGAGAGAGACAGAGAACATAGAGAGACAGAGAGAACAGAGAGAGACAGAGAGAGACAGAGAACAGAGAGAGAAGAGAGATACAGAGAACAGAGAGAGAACAGAGAGAGAAGAGAGAGACAGAGAACAGAGAGAGAACAATGAGAGACAGATAGAGAACAGAGAGAATAGAGAGAGAGACAGAGACTGAGAGAGACAGAGAACAGAGAGAGACCGAGAGAGACAGAGAACAGAGAGAGAACAGAGAGAGACAGAGAGAGACAGAGAGAGAACAGAGAGAGACAGAGAGAGAACAGAGAGAGAACAGAGAGAGACAGGGAGAGACAGAGAGAGAACGGAGAGAGAGACAGAGAGTGCCAGGGAGAACAGAGAGAGAAGAGAGAGACAGAGAACAGAGAGAGACAGAGAACAGAGAGAGAACAATGAGAGACAGAGAGAGAATAGAGAGAATAGAGAGAGAGAGAACAGAGAGAGATAGAGAGAGACAGAGAACAGAGAGAGAACAATGAGAGACAGAGAGAATAGAGAGAGAGAGAGAGAGAACAGAGAGAGAACAGAGAGAGTAACAGAGAGAGAACAGAGAGAGACAGAGAGAGAGAGAACAGAGAGACAGAGAGAGAATAGAGAGAACAGAGAGAGACAGAGAGAACAGAGAGAGACAGAGAACAGAGAGAGACAGAGAACAGAGAGACAGAGAACAGAGAGAGAACAGAGAGAGCACAGAGAGAGCACAGAGAGAGAACAAAGAGAGACTCGAGCCCTGAATGTTGATTGGCTGACAGCCATGGAATATCAGACCGTATACCAATTCAGACCTGAATAAAATGCATTGTTTCTCATTGTTGTTTTGGTCAGAGCTGCTGTGTGTGGGTTGTTTTGAGTGGACAGTCCTTTCTGGTGGCGTAACAAGGAGGACATATCGGGGCCCCCTGGTGGCGTAACAAGGAGGACATATCGGGGCCCCTGGTGGCGTAACAAGGAGGACATATCGGGGCCCCCTGGTGGCGTAACAAGGAGGACATATCGGGGCCCCTGGTGGCGTAACAAGGAGGACATATCGGGGCCCCCCTGGTGGCGTAACAAGGAGGACATATCGGGGCCCCCTGGTGGCGTAACAAGGAGGACATATCGGGGCCCCCTGGTGGCGTAACAAGGAGGACATATCGGGGCCCCCTGGGGTATTGTTTTCCACATCAGGTCCTATTTATGCGTGTGTGTGTGTGTGTGTGTGTGTGTGTGTGTGTGTGTCCGCCCGTCCGTCCGCGTGTATGTGTCTCCGTGTGTGTCTCCGTGTGTGTGTGCGTGTGTGTGTGTGTATGATGTTCCGTATGTGTGTGTGCTTTTCTGACAGCACCGTAATCTGTGTGCGGGTCATCATTCTTAATGCAGCCCGTGTCATCAGTTCCCGTGACAACAGGAGAAATGATGTGGAGGACACATATGAAACAGGGAGCCATGCATAAACATGGGGATGGAGGAGGGGTGTGAGGGCACTGAGGGGATGCATGGGAGAGGGAGGGAGGGAGGTGGAGAGGGAGGGAGATGGAGGAGGGGTGTGAGGGCACTGAGGGGATGCATGGGAGAGGGAGGGAGGGAGGTGGAGAGGGAGGGGGAGATGGAGGAGGGGTGTGAGGGCACTGAGGGGATGCATGGGAGAGGGAGGGAGGGAGGTGGAGAGGGAGGGAGATGGAGGAGGGGTGTGAGGGCACTGAGGGGATGCATGGGAGAGGGAGGGAGGGAGGTGGAGAGGGAGGGAGATGGAGGAGGGGTGTGAGGGCACTGAGGGGATGCATGGGAGAGGGAGGGAGGGAGGTGGAGAGGGAGGGAGGGAGATGGAGGAGGGGTGTGAGGGCACGGAGGGGATGCATGGGAGAGGGAGGAGGGAGAGAGGGAGGAGATGGAGGAGGGGTGTGAGGGCACTGAGGGATGATGGAGGAGGGAGGGAGGGAGGTGGAGAGGGAGGGAGATGGAGGGGGGTGCACTGAGGGGATGCATGGGAGGGAGGGAGGGAGGTGGAGAGGGAGGGAGATGGAGGAGGGGTGTGAGGGCACTGAGGGGATGCATGGGAGAGGGAGGGAGGGAGGTGGAGAGGGAGGGAGATGGAGGAGGGGTGTGAGGGCACTGAGGGGATGCATGGGAGAGGGAGGGAGGGAGGGGAGGGGAGGGAGATGGAGGAGGGGTGTGAGGGCAGGGGGATGCATGGGAGGGGAGGGGGGAGGTGTGAGGGCAGATGAGGGGATGCATGGGAGAGGGAGGGAGGGAGGTGGAGAGGGAGGGAGATGGAGGAGGGGTGTGAGGGCACTGAGGGGATGCATGGGAGAGGGAGGGAGGGAGGTGGAGAGGGAGGGAGATGGAGAGGGTATTGCTCAGGCTGGACCAGTCGCCGTCACACCTACTTATTATTCATGAGCTCCATCTCGGGATGTGTTACAAGCCCCTCCCCCTAGTGTGTGTGTGTGTGTGTCAGGGCTGTAAGTGATGGATTGCGACAGCGTCAAGGGATGGTAGATCAGGATGAAGATGAAACAGGGCCTCACGCCACCAGGCCTGGACACTTTCAGCCACACAAACATTCATCCTGAGACACAAGAAAAACATCCATATCAAGTCACTTCTATTCGCTCAAACCAATGACAACACCTAAAACAACTTCAACAACTTCACATGAGTGTGTTTTAACACGCTTTTCAATAGCGAACGTCGGTCAAATAAATCGTAACACCCCAAACCTCTTTGACAGTCAAAATCTGGAACCACACCAACATTAAAAAGGACTAAGAAATACTGAAATGTAGTTTCTTTCTGTATTACTTCAGTGATATGACCTGTAACCAGAAACGTGAGAACCTGGCTAATATTTTCGTGTTATGCGTCTGACCCAGCACACGTACACATGCCGTGTTTGCCCTCGACATACATGTATACTGTAGCAAGCATACTGAGTTACAGCTCTCTGCCTATATGGCTTCATCACGTCTTCATAAAGGCTTTATTATTGACCCCTCCCCATTTAGAGGGCACAGTGTGTGTGTGTGCACAGTGTGTGTGTGTGCACAGTGTGTGTGTGTGTGTGTGTGTGTGTGTGTGTGCACAGTGTGTGTGTGTGCACAGTGTGTGTGTGTGCACAGTGTGTGTGTGTGTGTGTGTGCACAGTGTGTGTGTGTGCACAGTGTGTGTGTGTGCACAGTGTGTGTGTGTGTGTGTGTGTGTGTGTGTGTGTGTGTGTGCGTGTGTGCGCGCGCGTGTGTGTGTGTGCACAGTGTGTGTGTGTGCACAGTGTGTGTGTGTGCACAGTGTGTGTGTGTGTGTGTGTGTGTGTGTGTGTGTGTGTGTGTGTGTGTGTGTGTGTGTGTGTGTGTGTGTGTGTGTGTGTGTGTGTGCTTGCAGGTGAAGGAAATGTAGACGCTGGCCCTTTAATTCATCAAAACACTGAAAAGGAGGAAAGAAACTCAGCCAGTATCTCCACACTGCATTCCAATGGGAGATGTTTTCAATTCGCTCGTTATAGAAGGGTCACTCCGGGTCAAGTTCAATGCCATGGTAAAGAGAAGCTATGCAGAGAGGAGTGCCACCCACACACAGAGCACGGCACTGGGAGAATTACCGTCAACTATGGTGACCTGCGTTTTGGCCGAATACACCAAAATTCCCCCCTTCTGCTATTTACAGTTCTCTCTAGAAAATAATGTGAAGGGGTGTAAAAGTAGGAGAAAAAAACAAACAGATATTGTAGATTGGGTGAGGGAGGTGGAAGGTGAGAGGAACCATAACAGAGTAAACATGATCTGGGAGAGCGTGCGGTTGTAATGGTGTCATTAGTATGCATCACACCCAGTCCTAACACAAGGGCCTCCCCCTCTCCATTTTCTCCCTCTCGCTCCCTACACCCCCCCCCTCTCCCTCAGCTGTGCCTCTTCCCACTCTTTTCCCCCTTCCTCTATATTTTCCTCCCACTCCCCCTCTCTGTCAGTGCGTTTCTCTTCATAATGGTTTTAGACTCCATTCAGAGCGAGGGGACAGGTGGAGCTGTGGGGACCAAAGGGCCAGGGGATTGGGAGATAATGCACATGGGCAAATGGAACATGACCGCCGTGTCCGGCGTCAACCATTGTCTGAGCCGAGGAGGGATGGCATCGGCCGGGAAGACAACAAAGCAGCCCCCGGCACAATGGAGCATGCATACGAAGAACGCTGCCACAGACCTCTACAGCTGGCCGAGAGAGAGAGAGAGAGAGAGAGAGAGAGAGAGAGAGAGAGAGAGAGAGAGAGAGAGAGAGAGAGAGAGAGAGAGAGAGAGAGAGAGAGAGAGAGAGAGAGAGAGAGAGAGAGAGAGAGAGAGAGAGAGAGAGAGAGAGAGAGAGAGAGAGAGAGAGAGAGAGAGAGAGAGAGAGAGAGAGAGAGAGAGAGTAAATGAATCTAATTAGTCACTGCTCTTCAACCTCCCATTACCCATATAGCTCTGCATTTGGACCCTGAGCAACATAGTCACACACACAGACATGAGGATTGTAGCGTTTTGTGTCTGTTTGGGGGTGTTTGGGGGTGTGCGTGTGCCCATGTTCCCTCTCCCCCTCACTGTCGCCCATGTTCCCTCTCTCCCCCTCACTGTCGCCCATGTTCCCTCTCCCCCTGACTGTCTCCCATGTTCCCTCTCCCCCTCACTGTCTCCCATGTTCCCTCTCTCCCCCTCACTGTCTCCCATGTTCCCTCTCTCCCCCTCACTGTCTCCCATGTTCCCTCTCCCCCTGACTGTCTCCCATGTTCCCTCTCTCCCCCTCACTGTCTCCCATGGTCCCTCTCTCCCTGACTGTCTCCCATGGTCCCTCTCTCCCCCTCACTGTCTCCCATGGTCCCTCTCTCCCCTGACTGTCTCCCATGGTCCCTCTCCCCCCTCACTGTCTCCCATGTTCCCTCTCTCCCATGTTCCTCCCCCTGACTGTCTCCCATGGTCCCTCTCTCCCCCTCACTGTCTCCCATGTTCCCTCTCTCCCCCTCACTGTCTCCCATGTTCCCTCTCCCCTGACTGTCTCCCATGTTCCCTCTCTCCCCCTCACTGTCTCCCATGTTCCCTCTCTCCCCCTGACTGTCTCCCATGTCCCTCTCCCCCTCACTGTCTCCCATGTTCCCTCTCTCCCCCTCACTGTCTCCCATGTTCCCTCTCTCCCCCTCACTGTCTCCCATGTTCCCTCTCTCCCCCTCACTGTCTCCCATGTTCCCTCTCTCCCCCTCACTGTCTCCCATGTTCCCTCTCTCCCCTCACTGTCTCCCATGTTCCCTCTCTCCCCTCCTCATGTTCCTCTCTCCCCTCACTGTCTCCCATGTTCCCTCTCTCCCCCTCACTGTCTCCCATGTTCCCTCTCTCCCCTCACTGTCTCCCACTGTCCCATCCTCATGTGTCTCCCATGTTCCCTCTCTCCCCTGACTGTCTCCCATGGTCCCTCTCTCCCCCTCACTGTCTCCCATGTTCCCTCTCTCCCCCTCCTGTCTCCCATGTTCCCTGTCTCCCCTCACTGTCTCCCATGTTCCCTCTCTCCCCCTGACTGTCTCCCATGTTCCCTCTCTCCCCTCACTGTCTCCCATGTTCCCTCTCTCCCCCACTGTCTCCCATGTTCCCTCTCTCCCCTCACTGTCTCCCATGTTCCTCTCTCCCCTCACTGTCTCCCATGTTCCCTCTCTCCCCTCACTGTCTCCCATGTTCCCTCTCCCCCTGACTGTCTCCCATGTTCCCTCTCTCCCCCTCACTGTCTCCCATGTTCCCTCTCTCCCCCTCACTGTCTCCCATGTTCCCTCTCTCCCCTCACTGTCTCCCATGTTCCCTCTCTCCCCCTCACTGTCTCCCATGTTCCCTCTCTCCCCCTCACTGTCTCCCATGTTCCCTCTCTCCCCCTCACTGTCTCCCATGTTCCCTCTCTCCCCCTCACTGTCTCCCATGTTCCCTCTCTCCCCCTCACTGTCTCCCATGTTCCCTCTCTCCCCCTCACTGTCTCCCATGTTCCCTCTCTCCCCCTCACTGTCTCCCATGTTCCCTCTCTCCCCCTCACTGTCTCCCATGTTCCCTCTCCCCCTGACTGTCTCCCATGTTCCCTCTCTCCCCCTCACTGTCTCCCCCTCTCTCCCCCCTCATGTTCCCCTCCCCTCTCCCCCTCACTGTCTCCCATGTTCCCTCTCTCCCCCTCACTGTCTCCCATGGTCCTCTCTCCCCTCACTGTCTCCCATGTTCCCTCTCTCCCCTCACTGTCTCCCCATGTTCCCTCTCTCCCCTCACTGTCTCCCATGTTCCCTCTCTCCCCACTGTCTCCCATGTTCCCTCTCTCCCCCTCACTGTCTCCCATGTTCCCTCTCTCCCCCTCACTGTCTCCCATGTTCCCTCTCTCCCCTCACTGTCTCCCCTGTTCCCTCTCTCCCCTGTGTCTCCCATGTTCTGTCTCCCCCTGTTCCCCATGTTCCCCTCTCCCCTCACTGTCTCCCATGTTCCCTCTCCCCCTCACTGTCTCCCATGTTCCCTCTCTCCCCCTCACTGTCTCCCATGTTCCCTCTCTCCCCTCACTGTCTCCCATGTTCCCTCTCTCCCCCTCACTGTCTCCCATGTTCCCTCTCTCCCCCTCACTGTCTCCCCTGTTCCCTCTCTCCCCCTCCCTGTCTCCCATGTTCCCTCTCTCCCCCTCACTGTCTCCCATGTTCCCTCTCTCCCCCTCACTGTCTCCCATGTTCCCTCTCTCCCCCTCACTGACTCCCCTGTTCCTTGTCTCCCCGGTTCCCTGTCTCCCCGGTTCCTTGTCTCCCCTGTTTCCTCTCTCCCCTGTTCCTTGTCTCCCTGTTCCTTGTCTCCCCGGTTCCTTGTCTCCCCTGTTCCCTCTCTCCCCTGTTCCTTGTCTCCCCTGTTCCTTGTCTCCCCTGTTTCCTCTCTCCCCTGTTCCTTGTCTCCCCTGTTCCTTGTCTCCCCTGTTTCCTCTCTCCCCTGTTCCTTGTCTCCCCTGTTCCTTGTCTCCCCTGTTCCCTCTCTCCCCTGTTCCTTGTCTCCCCTGTTCCTTGTCTCCCCTGTTCCCTCTCTCCCCTGTTCCTTGTCTCCCCTGTTCCTTGTCTCCCCTGTTCCCTCTATCCCCTGTTCCCTCTCTCCCTGTTCCCTGTCTCCCCTGTTCCCTGTCTCCCATGTTCCCTGTCTCCCCTGTTCCCTGTCTCCCCTGTTCCCTCTCTCCCCTGTTCCCTGTCTCCCCTGTTCCCTGTCTCCCCTGTTCCTTGTCTCCCCTGTTCCCTCTCTCCCCTGTTCCTTGTCTCCCCTGTTCCTTGTCTCCCCTGTTCCTTGTCTCCCCTGTTCCTTGTCTCCCCTGTTCCTTGTCTCCCCTGTTCCTTGTCTCCCCTGTTCCTCTCTCCCCTGTTCCTTGTCTCCCCTGCTCCTTGTCTCCCCTGTTCCTCTCTCCCCTGTTCCTTGTCTCCCCTGTTCCTTGTCTCCCCTGTTCCCTCTCTCCCCTGTTCCTTGTCTCCCCTGTTCCTTGTCTCCCCTGTTCCTTGTCTCCCCTGTTCCCTCTCTCCCCTGTTCCTTGTCTCCCCTGTTCCTTGTCTCCCCTGTTCCTTGTCTCCCCTGTTCCTTGTCTCCCCTGTTCCTTGTCTCCCCTGTTCCTTGTCTCGCCTGTTCCCTGTCTCCCCTGTTCCCTGTCTCCCCTGTTCCCTGTCTCCCCTGTTCCTTGTCTCCCCTGTTCCTTGTCACCCCTGTTCCCTCTCTCCCCTGTTCCCTGTCTCCCCTGTTCCCTGTCTCCCCTGTTCCTTGTCTCCCCTGTTCCTTGTCTCCCCTGTTCCTTGTCTCCCCTGTTCCTTGTCTCCCCTGTTCCTTGTCTCCCCTGTTCCTTGTCTCCCTGTTCCTTGTCTCCCCTGTTCCTTGTCTCCCCTGTTCCTTGTCTCCCCTGTTCCTTGTCTCCCCTGTTCCTTGTCTCCCCTGTTCCTTGTCTCCCCTGTTCCTTGTCTCCCTGTTCCCTCTCTCCCCTGTTCCTTGTCTCCCCTGTTCCTTGTCTCCCCTGTTTCCTCTCTCCCCTGTTCCTTGTCTCCCCTGTTCCTTGTCTCCCCTGTTCCTTGTCTCCCCTGTTCCTTGTCTCGCCTGTTCCCTCTCTCCCCTGTTCCTTGTCTCCCCTGTTCCTTGTCTCCCCTGTTCCTCTCTCCCCTGTTCCTTGTCTCCCCTGTTCCTTGTCTCTCCCTCCCTTTCTCCCCTGTTCCCTTTCTCCCCTGCTCCCTCTCTCCCCTGTTCCCTCTCTCCCCTGTTCCTGTCTCCCCTGTTCCTTGTCTCCCCTGTTCCTTGTCTCCCCTGTTCCTTGTCTCCCCTGTTCCTTGTCTCCCCTCTGCCTGTCTCCCCTATTCCTTGTCTCCCCTGTTCCTTGTCTCCCCTGTTTCCTCTCTCCCCTGTTCCTTGTCTCCCCTGTTCCTTGTCTCCCCTGTTCCTTGTCTCCCCCTCCCTTTCTCCCCTGTTCCCTCTCTCCCCTGTTCCTTCTCCCCTGTTCCTGTCTCCCCTGTTCCTTGTCTCCCCTGTTCCCTCTCTCCCCTGTTCCTGTCCCTGTTCCTTGTCTCCCCTGTTCCTCTCCCCTGTTCCTTGTCACCCCTGTTCCTCTCTCCCCTGTTCCCTGTCTCCCCTGTTCCCTGTCTCCCCTGTTCCCTGTCTCCCCTGTTCCCTGTCTCCCCTGTTCCTTGTCTCCCCTGTTCCTTGTCTCCCTGTTCCTTGTCTCCCCTGTTCCTTGTCTCCCCTGTTCCTTGTCTCCCCTGTTCCTTGTCTCCCCTGTTCCTTGTCTCCTTGTCTCCCCTGTTCCTTGTCTCCCTGTTCCTTGTCTCCCCTCCTGTTCCTTGTCTCCCCTGTTCCCTTGTCTCCCCCTGTTCCCTCTCTCCCCTGTTCCTCTCTCTCCCTGTTCCTTGTCTCCCCTGTTCCCTTCTCTCCCTGTTCCTTGTCTCCCCTGTTCCTTGTCTCTCCCTGTTCCTTGTCTCCCCTGTTCCATGTCTCCCCTGTTCCTTGTCTCCCCTGTTCCTTGTCTCCCCTGTTCCTTGTCTCTCCCTGTTCCTTGTCTCCCCTGTTCCCTGTCTCCCCTGTTCCCTGTCTCCCCTGTTCCCTGTCTCCCCTGTTCCTTGTCTCCCCTGTTCCCTGTCTCCCCTGTTCCTTGTCTCCCCTGTTCCTTGTCTCCCCTGTTCCTTGTCTCCCCTGTTCCCTCTCTCCCCTGTTCCCTCTCTCCCCTGTTCCTTGTCTCCCCTGTTCCTTGTCTCCCCTGTTCCTTGTCTCCCCCTTCCTTGTCTCCCTGTTCCTTGTCTCCCCTGTTCCCTGTCTCCCCTGTTCCATGTCTCCCCTGTTCCTTGTCTCCCCTGTTCCTTGTCTCCCCTGTTCCTTGTCTCCCCTGTTCCTTGTCTCCTGTTCCTTGTCTCCCCTGTTCCTTGTCTCCCTGTTCCTCTCTCTCCTGTTCCTTGTCTCCCCTGTTCCTTGTCTCCCCTGTTTCCTCTCTCCCCTGTTCCTTGTCTCCCTGTTCCTTGTCTCCCCTGTTCCTTGTCTCGCCTGTTCCTTGTCTCGCCTGTTCCCTCTCTCCCCTGTTCCTTGTCTCCCCTGTTCCTTGTCTCCCCTGTTTCCTCTCTCCCCTGTTCCTTGTCTCCCCTGTTCCTTGTCTCCCCTCCCTTTCTCCCCTGTTCCCTTTCTCCCCTGCTCCCTCTCTCCCCTGTTCCCTCTCTCCTCTGTTCACTGTCTCCCCTGTTCCTTGTCTCCCCTGTTCCTTGTCTCCCCTGTTCCTTGTCTCCCCTGTTCCTTGTCTCCCTCTGCCTGTCTCCCCTATTCCTTGTCTCCCCTGTTCCTTGTCTCCCCTGTTTCCTCTCTCCCCTGTTCCTTGTCTCCCCTGTTCCTTGTCTCCCCTGTTCCTTGTCTCCCCCTCCCTTTCTCCCCTGTTCCCTCTCTCCCCTGTTCCCTCTCTCCTCTGTTCCCTGTCTCCCCTGTTCCTTGTCTCCCCTGTTCCCTCTCTCCCCTGTTCCTTGTCTCCCCTGTTCCTGGTCTCCCTCTGCCTGTCTCCCCTGTTCCTTGTCTCCCCTGTTCCTTGTCTCCCCTGTTCCCTGTCTCCCTGTTCCCTGTCTCCTTTCCTGTCTCCTGTTCCCTCCTCCCCTGTTCCTTGTCTCCCCTGTTCCTTGTCTCCCCTGTTCCCTCTCTCCCCTGTTCCTTGTCTCCCCTGTTCCCTTGTCTCCCCTGTTCCTTCTCTCACCCTGTTCCCTCTCTCCCCTGTTCCTTGTCTCCCCTTTTCCCTGTCTCCCCTGTTCCTTGTCTCCCCTGTTCCTTGTCTCCCCTGTTCCCTCTCTCCCCTGTTCCCTGTCTCCCCTGTTCCTTGTCTCCCCTGTTCCCTTTCTCCCCTGTTCCCTGTCTCCCCTGTTCCCTCTCTCCCCTGTTCCCTCTCTCCCTGTTCCCTGTCTCCCCTGTCTCTCCCCTGTTCCTTGTCTCCCCTGTTCCCCTGTTCCTTGTCTCCCCTGTTCCCTCTCTCCCCTGTTCCCTGTCTCCCCTGTTCCCTGTCTCCCCTGTTCCCTGTCTCCCCTGTTCCTTGTCTCCCCTGTTCCTTGTCTCCCCTGTTCCTTGTCTCCCCTGTTCCTTGTCTCCCCTGTTCCTTGTCTCCCCTGTTCCTTGTCTCCCCTGTTCCTTGTCTCCCCTGTTCCTTGTCTCCCCTGTTCCTTGTCTCCCTGTTCCTTGTCTCCCCTGTTCCTTGTCTCCCCTGTTCCTTGTCTCCCCTGTTCCTTGTCTCCCCTGTTCCTGTTCCTGTCTCCCCTGTTCCCTGTCTCCCCTGTTCCTTGTCTCCCCTGTTCCTTGTCTCCCCTGTTCCTTGTCTCCCCTGTTCCTTGTCTCCCCTGTTCCTTGTCTCCCCTGTTCCTTGTCTCCCCTGTTCCTTGTCTCCCCTGTTCCTTGTCTCCCCTGTTCCTTGTCTCCCCTGTTCCCTTGTCTCCCCTGTTCCTTGTCTCCCCTGTTCCTTGTCTCCCCTGTTCCTTGTCTCCCCTGTTCCTTGTCTCCCCTGTTCCTTGTCTCCCCTGTTCCCTGTCTCCCCTGTTCCTTGTCTCCCCTGTTCCCTCCCCTGTTCCTTGTCTCCCCTGTTCCTTGTCTCCCCTGTTCCTTGTCTCCCCTGTTCCTTGTCTCCCCTGTTCCTTGTCTCCCCCTGTTCCCTTGTCTCCCTGTTCCTGTCTCCCCTGTTCCTTGTCTCCCCTGTTCCTTGTCTCCCCTGTTCCCTGTCTCCCCTGTTCCCTGTCTCCCTGTTCCCTGTCTCCCCTGTTCCTTGTCTCCCCTGTTCCCTGTCTCCCCTGTTCCATGTCTCCCCTGTTCCTTGTCTCCCCTGTTCCTTGTCTCCCCTGTTCCTTGTCTCCCCTGTTCCTTGTCTCCCCTGTTCCTTGTCTCCCCTGTTCCTCTCTCCCTGTTCCTGTCTCCCTGTTCCTGTCTCCCCTGTTCCTTGTCTCCCCTGTTCTCCCCTTCCTTGTCTCCCCTTTCCTTGTCTCCCCTGTTCCCTGTCTCCCCTGTTCCTGTCTCCCCTGTTCCTCTCTCCCCTGTTCCTTGTCTCCCCTGTTCCTTGTCTCCCCTGTTCCCTCTCTCCCCTGTTCCTTGTCTCCCCTGTTCCTTCTCTCCCCTGTTCCCTCTCTCCCCTGTTCCTTCTCCCCTGTCTCCCTGTTCCTTGTCTCCCCTGTTCCTTGTCTCCCCTGTTCCTTGTCTCCCCTGTTCCTTGTCTCCCCTGTTCCTTGTCTCCCCTGTTCCTTGTCTCCCCTGTTCCTTGTCTCCCCTGTTCCTTGTCTCCCTCTGCCTGTCTCCCCTGTTCCTTGTCTCCCCTGTTCCTTGTCTCCCCTGTTCCTTGTCTCCCCTGTTCCTTGTCTCCCCTGTTCCTTGTCTCCCCTGTTTCCTTGTCTCCCCCCTGTTCCTTGTCTCCCCTGTTCCTTGTCTCCCCTGTTTCCTTGTCTCCCCCTTTCCTTGTCTCCCCTGTTCCTTGTCTCCCCCTGTTCCCTTGTCTCTCCCTGTTCCTTGTCTCCCCTGTTCCTTGTCTCCCTGTTCCTTGTCTCCCCTGTTCCTTGTCTCCCTGTTCCTTGTCTCCCCTGTTCCTTGTCTCCCCTGTTCCTTGTCTCCCCTGTTCCTTGTCTCCCCTGTTCCTTGTCTCCCCTGTTCCTTGTCTCCCTGTTCCTTGTCTCCCTGTTCCTTGTCTCCCCTGTTCCTTGTCTCCCCTGTTCCTTGTCTCCCCTGTTCCTTGTCTCCCCTGTTCCTTGTCTCCCTGTTCCTTGTCTCCCCTGTTCCTTGTCTCCCTGTTCCTTGTCTCCCCTGTTCCTTGTCTCCCCTGTTCCTTGTCTCCTGTTCCTTGTCTCCCCTGTTCCTTGTCTCCCCTGTTCCTTGTCTCCCTGTTCCTTGTCTCCCTGTTTCCTTGTCTCCCCTGTTCCTTGTCTCCCCTGTTCCCTTGTCTCCCCTGTTCCTTGTCTCCCCTGTTCCCTTGTCTCCCCTGTTCCTTGTCTCCCCTGTTCCTTGTCTCCCTGTTCCTTGTCTCCCCTGTTCCTTGTCTCCCCTGTTCCTTGTCTCCCTGTTCCTTGTCTCCCTGTTCCTTGTCTCCCCTGTTCCTTGTCTCCCTGTTCCTTGTCTCCCCTGTTCCTTGTCTCCCTGTTCCTTGTCTCCCCTGTTCCTTGTCTCCCCTGTTCCTTGTCTCCCCTGTTCCTTGTCTCCCCTGTTCCTTGTCTCCCCTTTTCCTTGTCTCCTGTTCCTTGTCTCCCTGTTCCTTGTCCCCCTGTTCCTTGTCTCCCCTGTTCCTTGTCTCCCCTGTTCCTTGTCTCCCCTGTTCTTGTCTCCCTGTTCCTTGTCTCCCTGTTCCTTGTCTCCCTGTTCCTTGTCTCCCCTGTTCCCTGTCTCCCCTGTTCCTTGTCTCCCCTGTTCCTTGTCTCCCCTGTTCCTTGTCTCCCCTGTTCCTTGTCTCCCCTGTTCCTTGTCTCCCCTGTTCCTTGTCTCCCCTGTTCCTTGTCTCCCCTGTTCCTTGTCTCCCCTGTTCCTTGTCTCCCCTGTTCCTTGTCTCGCCTGTTCCTTGTCTCCCCTGTTCCTTGTCCCCTGTTCCTTGTCTCCCTGTTCCTTGTCTCCCCTGTTCCTTGTCTCCCCTGTTCCTTGTCTCCCCTGTTCCTTGTCTCCCCTGTTCCCTGTCTCCCCTGTTCCTTGTCTCCCCTGTTCCTTGTCTCCCCTGTTCCTTGTCTCCCCTGTTCCTTGTCTCCCCTGTTCTTGTCTCCCCTGTTCCTTGTCTCCCCTGTTCCTTGTCTCCCCTTTTCCTTGTCTCCCCTGTTTCTTGTCTCCCCTGTTCCTTGTCTCCCCTGTTCCTTGTCTCCCCTGTTCCTTGTCTCCCCTGTTCCTTGTCTCCCCTGTTCCTTGTCTCCCCTGTTCCTTGTCTCCCCCTGTTCCTTGTCTCCCCTGTTCCTTGTCTCCCTGTTCCCTGTCTCCCCTGTTTCTTGTCTCCCCTGTTCCTTGTCTCCCCTGTTCCTTGTCTCCCCTGTTCCTTGTCTCCCCTGTTCCTTGTCTCCCCTGTTCCTTGTCTCCCCCTGCCTGTCTCCCCTGTTCCTTGTCTCCCCTGTTCCTTGTCTCCCCTGTTCCTTGTCTCCCCTGTTCCTTGTCTCCCCTGTTCCTTGTCTCCCCTGTTCCCTTTCTCCCCTGTTCCTTGTCTCCCCTGTTCCTTGTCTCCCCTGTTCCTTGTCTCCCCTGTTCCTTGTCTCCCTGTTCCTTGTCTCCCCTGTTCCTTGTCTCCCCTGTTCCTTGTCTCCCCTGTTTCTTGTCTCCCTGTTCCTTGTCTCCTGTTCCTTGTCTCCCTGTTCCTTGTCTCCCTGTTTCTTGTCTCCCCTGTTCCTTGTCTCCCCTGTTCCTTGTCTCCCCTGTTCCTTGTCTCCCTGTTTCTTGTCTCCCCTGTTCCTTGTCTCCCCTGTTCCTTGTCTCCCCTTTTCCTTGTCTCCCTGTTCCTTGTCTCCCCTTTTCCTTGTCTCCCCTTTTCCTTGTCTCCCTGTTCCTTGTCTCCCTCTGTTCCTTGTCTCCCCTGTTTCTTGTCTCCCCTGTTCCTTGTCTCCCCTTTTCCTTGTCTCCCTGTTCCTTGTCTCCCCTGTTCCTTGTCTCCCCTGTTCCTTGTCTCCCCTGTTCCTTGTCTCCCCTGTTCCTTGTCTCCCCTGTTCCTTGTCTCCCCTGTTTCTTGTCTCCCTGTTCCTTGTCTCCCCTGTTTCTTGTCTCCCCTGTTCCTTGTCTCCCTGTTCCTTGTCTCCCCTGTTTCTTGTCTCCCTGTTCTTGTCTCCCTGTTCCTTGTCTCCCCTGTTTCTTGTCTCCCCTGTTCCTTGTCTCCCTGTTCCTTGTCTCGCCTGTTTCTTGTCTCCTGTTCCTTGTCTCCCCTGTTCCTTGTCTCCCCTGTTCCTTGTCTCCCCTGTTCCTTGTCTCCCTGTTCCTTGTCTCCCCTGTTCCTTGTCTCCCCTGTTCCTTGTCTCCCCTGTTCCTTGTCTCCTTTTCCTTGTCTCCCCTGTTCTTGTCTCCCCTGTTTCTTGTCTCCCCTGTTCCTTGTCTCCTGTTCCTTGTCTCCCCTGTTCCTTGTCTCCCCTGTTCCTTGTCTCTGCCTGTTCCTTGTCTCCCCTGTTTCTTGTCTCCCCTGTTCCTTGTCTCCCCTGTTTCTTGTCTCCCCTTTTCCTGTTCTTGTCCCCTGTTTCTTGTCTCCTGTTTTTTTCTTGTCTCCCCTGTTCCTTGTCTCCCCTGTTCCTTGTCTCCCTGTTTCTTGTCTCCCCTGTTCCTTGTCTCCCCTGTTCCTTGTCTCCCCTGTTCCTTGTCTCCCCTGTTTCTTGTCTCCCTGTTCCTTGTCTCCCCTGTTCCTTGTCTCCCCTGTTCCTTGTCTCCTGTTCCTTGTCTCCCCTGTTCTTGTCTCCCCTGTTCTTGTCTCCCCTGTTTCTTGTCTCCCCTGTTCCTTGTCTCCCCTGTTTCTTGTCTCCCCTGTTCCTTGTCTCCCCTGTTTCTTGTCTCCCCTTTTCCTTGTCTCCCCTGTTCCTTGTCTCCCCTGTTCCTTGTCTCCCCTGTTCCTTGTCTCCCCCTGTTCCTTGTCTCCCTGTTCCTTGTCTCCCTGTTCCTTGTCTCCCCTGTTCCTTGTCTCCCCTGTTTCTTGTCTCCCCTGTTCCTTGTCTCCCCTGTTTCCTTGTCTCCCCTGTTTCTTGTCTCCCCTGTTTCCTTGTCTCCCTGTTTCCTTGTCTCCCCTGTTTCCTTGTCTCCCCTGTTCCTTGTCTCCCCTGTTTCTTGTCTCCCCTGTTCCTGTTCCTTGTCTCCCCTGTTCCTTGTCTCCCCTGTTCCTTGTCTCCCCTGTTCCTTGTCTCCCCTGTTCCTTGTCTCCCTGTTTCTTGTCTCCCCTGTTCCTTGTCTCCCCTGTTCCTTGTCTCCCTGTTTCTTGTCTCCCCTTTTCCTTGTCTCCCTGTTTTCTCCCCTTTTCCTTGTCTCCCCTGTTCCTTGTCTCCCCTGTTTCCTTGTCTCCCCCTGTTCCTTGTCTCCTGTTTCTTGTCTCCCTGTTTCCTTGTCTCCCCTGTTTCCTTGTCTCCCTGTTCCTTGTCTCCCCTGTTCCTTGTCTCCCCTGTTCCTTGTCTCCCCTTTTCTTGTCTCCCCTGTTTCCTTGTCTCCCTGTTCCTTGTCTCCCTGTTCCTTGTCTCCCCTGTTCCTTGTCTCCCCTGTTTCTTGTCTCCCCTTTTCCTTGTCTCCCCTGTTCTTGTCTCCCCTTTTCCTTGTCTCCCCTGTTTCTTGTCTCCCCTTTTCCTTGTCTCCCCCTGTTTCTTGTCTCCCCTTTTCCTTGTCTCGCCTGTTTCTTGTCTCCCTGTTTCTTGTCTCCCCTGTTCCTTGTCTCCCCCTGTTCCTTGTCTCCCTGTTCCTTGTCTCCCCTGTTCCTTGTCTCCCCTGTTCCTTGTCTCCCTGTTCCTTGTCTCCCTGTTCCTTGTCTCCCCTGTTCCTTGTCTCCCCTGTTCCTTGTCTCCCCTGTTCCTTGTCTCCCCTGTTTCTTGTCTCGCCTGTTTCTTGTCTCCCCTGTTCCTTGTCTCCCTGTTTCTTGTCTCCCCTTTTCCTTGTCTCCCCTTTTCCTTGTCTCCCCTGTTCCTTGTCTCCCCTTTTCCTTGTCTCGCCTGTTCCTTGTCTCCCCTGTTTCCTTGTCTCCTCCTGTTTCTTGTCTCCCCTGTTGTCTTGTCTCCCTCCCTGTTCTTGTCTCCCCTGTTCCTTGTCTCCCCTGTTCCTTGTCTCGCCTGTTCCTTGTCTCCCCTTTTCCTTGTCTCCCCTGTTCCTTGTCTCCCCTGTTTCTTGTCTCCCCTTTTCCTTGTCTCCCCTGTTCCTTGTCTCCCCTGTTCCTTATCTCCCCTGTTTCTTGTCTCCCTGTTTCTTGTCTCCCCTGTTCCTTGTCTCGCCTGTTCCTTGTCTCCCCTGTTCCTTGTCTCCCCTGTTCCTTGTCTCCCCTGTTTCTTGTCTCCCCTTTTCCTTGTCTCCCCTGTTCCTTGTCTCCCCTGTTCCTTGTCTCCCCTGTTTCTTGTCTCCCCTGTTTCCTTGTCTCCCCTGTTTCTTGTCTCCCCTGTTCCTTGTCTCCCCTGTTCTTGTCTCCCTTTTCCTTGTCTCCCCTGTTTCCTTGTCTCCCTGTTCCTTGTCTCCCCTGTTTCTTGTCTCCCCTGTTTCTTGTCTCCCCTTTTCCTTGTCTCGCCTGTTCCTTGTCTCCCCTGTTCCTTGTCTCCCCTGTTTCTTGTCTCCCCTGTTCCTTGTCTCGCCTGTTTCTTGTCTCCCCTGTTCCTTGTCTCCCTGTTCCTTGTCTCCCTGTTTCTTGTCTCCCCTGTTCCTTGTCTCCCTGTTCCTTGTCTCCCTGTTCCTTGTCTCCCCTTTTCCTTGTCTCGCCTGTTTCTTGTCTCCCCTTTTCCTTGTCTCGCCTGTTCCTTGTCTCCCCTGTTCCTTGTCTCCCCTGTTCCTTGTCTCCCCTGTTCCTTGTCTCCCCCTGTTCCTTGTCTCCCCTGTTCCTTGTCTCCCCTGTTCCTTGTCTCCCCTGTTCCTTGTCTCCCTTTCCTTGTCTCGCCTGTTCCTTGTCTCCCCTGTTCCTTGTCTCCCCTGTTTCTTGTCTCCCCTTTTCCTTGTCTCCCCTGTTCCTTGTCTCCCCTTTTCCTTGTCTCCCCTGTTCCTTGTCTCCTGTTTCTTGTCTCCCCTTTTCCTTGTCTCCCCTGTTCCTTGTCTCCCCTGTTCCTTGTCTCCCCTGTTCCTTTCTCCCCTGTTCCTTGTCTCCCCTGTTCCTTGTCTCTCCTGTTCCTTGTCTCCCCTGTTTTCCTTGTCTCCCCTGTTCCTTGTCTCCCCTGTTTCTTGTCTCCCTTTTCCTTGTCTCCCCTGTTCCTTGTCTCCCCTGTTCCTTGTCTCCCTGTTCCTTGTCTCCTTTTCCTTGTCTCCCCTGTTCCTTGTCTCCCTGTTTCTTGTCTCCCCTTTTCCTTGTCTCTCCCTTTTCCTCTCTCCCCTGTTCCTTGTCTCCCCCTGTTCCTTGTCTCCCCTGTTTCCTTGTCTCCCCCCTGTTCCTTGTCTCCCCGTTCCCTGTCTCCCCTGTTCCCTGTCTCCCCCTGTTCCCTCTCTTGTTCCCTCTCCCCCTGTTCCTGTCTCCCTGTTCCTTTGTCTCCCCTGTTCCTGTCTCCCCTGTTCCCTTGTCTCCCCTGTTTCTCCTCTCCCTGTTCCTTGTTCCCTCCCCCCTGTTCCTTGTCTCCCTTTCCCTCTCTCCCCTGTTCCCTCTCTCCCCTGTTCCTTGTCTCCTGTTCCCTGTCTCCCCTGCTCCCTCTCCCCTGTTCCTTGTCTCCCCTGTTCCCTCTCCCCTGTTCCTTGTCTCCCCTGTTCCCTCTCCCCTGTTCCCTCTCTCTCCCCTGTTCATGTCTCTCCCTGTTCCCTGTCTCCCCTGTTCCTTGTCTCCCCTGTTCCTTGTCTCCCCTGTTCCTTGTCTCCCCTGTTCCTTGTCTCCCTGTTCCCTTTCTCCCCTGTTCCTTGTCTCCTTTCCTCTCTCCTGTTCCTTGTCTCCTTGTCTCTCCCCTGTTCCTTGTCTCCCCTGTTCCTTGTCTCCCCTGTTTTCTTGTCTCCCCTGTTCCTTGTCTCCCCTGCTCCTTGTCTCCCCTGTTTCTTGTCTCCCTTTTCCTTCTCTCCTGTTCCTTGTCTCCCCTGTTCCTTGTCTCCCCTGTTCTTGTCTCCCCTGTTCCTTGTCTCCCCTGTTCCTTGTCTCCCCCTTTTCCTTGTCTCCCCTGTTCCCTTGTCTCCCCCTCCTCCCTGTTCCTTGTCTCCTTTTCCCTGTCTCCCCTGTTCTTGTCTCCCCTGTTCCATGTCTCCCTGTTCCTTGTCTCCCCTGTTCCTTGTCTCCCCTGTTCCCTCTGTCTGTCCCCTATTCCTTGTCTCCCCTGTTTCTTGTCTCCCCTGTTTCTTGTCTCCCCTGTTCCTTGTCTCCCTGTTTCTTGTCTCCCCTGTTCCTTGTCTCCCCCTCCCTTTCTCCCCTGTTCCCTCTCTCCCCTGTTCCCTCTCTCCTCTGTTCCCTGTCTCCCCTGTTCCTTGTCTCCCCTTTTCCTTGTTCTCTCCTGTTCCTTGTCTCCCTCTGCCTTGTCTCCCCTGTTCCTTGTCTCCCCTGTTCCTTGTCTCCCTGTTCCTTGTCTCCTGTTCCTTGTCTCCCCTGTTCCTTGTCTCCCCTGTTTCCTCTCTCCCCTGTTCCTTGTCTCCCCTGTTCCTTGTCTCCCCTGTTCCTTGTCTCGCCTGTTCCTTGTCTCCCCTTTCCTTGTCTCCCCTTTCCTTGTCTCCCCTGTTCCTTGTCTCCCTGTTTCCTCTCTCCCTGTTCCTTGTCTCCTGTCTTTCCTTGTCTCCCCTGTTCCTTGTCTCCCCTGCTCCCTCTCTCCCCTGTCTCCCTGTTTCTTGTCTCCCCTGTTCCTTGTCTCCCCTGTTCCTTGTCTCCCCTGTTCCTTGTCTCCCCTGTTCCTTGTCTCCCCTGCCTTCCTTGTCTCCCCTGTTTCCTCTCTCTCCTGTTCCTTGTCTCCCCTGTTTCTTGTCTCCCCTGTTCAATTGTCTCCCCCTTCCTTTCTCCCCTGTTTCCCTGTCTCCCCTGTTCCTTGTCTCCTTTTCCTTGTCTCCCCCTGTTTCCTTGTCTCCCCTGTTCCCTTGTTCTCCCCTGTTCCTTGTCTCCCTCTGCCTTCTCCCTGTCTCTCCCTGTTTTCTTGTCTCCCCTGTTCCTTATCTCCCCTGTTCCCTGTCTCCCCCCTGTCTCCCTGTTCCCTGTCTCCCCTGTTCCTTGTCTCCCCTGTTCCTTGTCTCCCCTGTTCCTTGTCTCCCCTGTTTCCTTGTCTCCCCTGTTTCCTTGTCTCCCCTGTTCCCTGTCTCCCCCCTGTTCCTTGTCTCCCCTGTTTCCCTGTCTCCCTGTTCCTTGTCTCCCCTTTCTCCCATGTCTCCCCTGTTCCCTTTCTCCCCTGTTCCCTCCTTGTCTCCCTGTTCCCTGTTCCCTGCTCCTCTCCTGTTTTCCTTGTCTCCCCTGTTCCTCTCTCCCTGTTCCTTGTCTCCCCTGTTCCTTGTCTCCCCTGTTCCTTGTCTCCCCTGTTCCTTGTCTCCCTGTTCCCTGTCTCCCCTGTTCCCTCTCTCCCCCTGTTCCCTCTGTCTCATCTCTCCCCTGTTCCCTCTCTCCTGTTCCTTGTCTCCCCTGTTCCTTGTCTCCTGTTCCCTCTCCTCCCCTGTTCCCTGTCTCCCTGTTCCCTGTCTCCCCTGTTCCTTGTCTCCCTGTTTCTTGTCTCCCCCTTCTCCCCTGTTCCTTGTCTCCCCTGTTCCTTGTCTCCCCTGTTCCTTGTCTCCCCTGTTCCTTGTCTCGCCTGTTCCTTGTCTCCCCTGTTCCTTGTCTCCTGTTCCTTGTCTCCCCTGTTTCCTCTCTCCCCTGTTCCTTGTCTCCCCTGTTCCTTGTCTCCTGTTCCTTTCTCCCCTGTTCCTTTCTCCCCTGTTCCCTTCTCCCTGTTCCCTCTTCCTCTGTTCTCTCCCTGTTCCTTGTCTCCCCTGTTCCTTGTCTCCCCTGTTCTTGTTTCCCTGTTCCCTCTCCCCTGTTCCTTGTCTCCCCTGCCTGTTCCCCTATTCCTTGTCTCCTGTTCCTTGTCTCCCCTGTTTCCTCTTGTCTCCCCTGTTCCTTGTCTCCCCTGTTCCTTGTCTCCCCTGTTTCCTTGTCTCCCCTCCCTTTCTCCCTGTCCCTCTCCCTGTTCCTTGTCTCCCTGTTCCTTCTCCCCTGTTCCTTGTCTCCCTGTTCCTTGTCTCCCCTGTTCCTTGTCTCTCCCCTGTTCCTTGTCTCCCCTGTTCCTTGTCTCCCTGTTCCTCTGTCTCCCCTTTTCCTTGTCTCCCCTGTTCCTTGTCTCCCCTGTTCCTTGTTCTCCCCTGTTCCCTGTCTCCCCTGTTCCCTGTCTCCCCTTTTCCTTGTCTCCCCTGTTTCCTTGTCTCCCCTTTCCTTGTCTCCCTTTTCCTTGTCTCCCCTGTTCCTTGTCTCCCCTTTTCTTGTCTCCCCTGTTCCTTGTCTCCCTTTTCTTGTCTCCCCTGTTCCTTGTCTCCCTGTTTCTTGTCTCCCCCTGTTCCTTGTCTCCCCCTGTTCCTTGTCTCCCCTGTTTCTTGTCTCCCCTGTTCCTTGTCTCCTTTTCCTTGTCTCCTGTTTCTTGTCTCCCCTTTTCCTTGTCTCCCTGTTTCTTGTCTCCTTTTCCTTGTCTCCTAGTTTTCTTGTCTCCCCGTTTTCTTGTCTCCTGTTTCTTGTCTCCTTTTTCCTTGTCTCCCCCTTTCCTTGTCCTCCTGTTCATTGTCTCCTTTTTCTTGTCTCCCCTTTTTCTTGTCTTTTCCTGTTTCTTGTCTCCTTTTCCTTGTCTCCCCTGTTCCTTGTCTCCCTGTTCCTTGTCTCCTTTTTCTTGTCTCCTTTTCCTTGTCTCCTGTTCCTTGTCTCCCCTTTTCTCTTGTCTCCCCTGTTTCTTGTCTCCCCTGTTCGTAGTCTCCCCTGTTCCTTGTCTCGCCTGTTTCTTGTCTCCTTTTCCTTGTCTCCTGTTCCTTGTCTCCCTGTTTCTTGTCTCCCCTTTTCCTTGTCTCGCCTGTTTCTTATCTCCCCTTTTCCTTGTCTCGCCTGTTTCTTGTCTCCCCTTTCCTTGTCTCCCCTGTTTCTTGTCTCCTTTTCCTTGTCTCGCCTGTTCCTTGTCTCCCCTGTTTCCTTGTCTCCCCTGTTTCTTGTCTCCCTGTTCCTTGTCTCCCCTGTTCCTTGTCTCCCTGTTTCTTGTCTCCCCTGTTTCTTGTCTCCCCTGTTCCTTGTCTCGCCCTGTTCCTTGTCTCGCCTGTTCCTTGTCTCCCCTGTTTCTTGTCTCCCCTCGTTCCTTGTCTCCCCTGTTTCTTGTCTCCCTGTTCCTTGTCTCCCCTGTTTCTTGTCTCCCCTGTTCTTGTCTCTCGCCTGTTTCTTGTCTCCCCTGTTCCTTGTCTCCCCTGTTCCTTGTCTCCCCTGTTTCTTGTCTCCCCCTTTTCCCTGTCTCCCTGTTCTTGTCTCCTTTTCCTTGTCTCCCCCTTTTCTTGTCTCCCCTTTTCCTTGTCTCCCTGTTCCTTGTCTACCCTTGTCTCCTTTTCTTGTCTCCCCTGTTCCTTGTCTCCCCCTGTTCTGTCTCCTGTTCCTTGTCTCCTTTCCTTGTCTCCCTTTTCCTTGTCTCCCTGTTCCTTGTTCCTTGTCTCCTTTCCTTTCTCCCCTGTTTCCTTGTCCTGTTTCTTGTCTGTTCCTTCTCCCCTGTTCCTTGTCTCCTTTTCCTTGTCTCCTGTTCCTTGTCTCCCCTGTTCCTTGTCTCCTGTTCTTGTCTCCCCTGTTTCTTGTCTCCCCTGTTTCTTGTCTCCCCTGTTCCTGTCTCGCCATGTTCTTGTCTCCCCTTTTCCTTGTCTCCCTGTTTCTTGTCTCCCCTTTTCCTTGTCTCCCTGTTCAGTCTTGTCTCCCTGTTCCTTGTCTCCCTGTTTCTTGTCTCCTTTCATTGTCTCCCCTTTTCCTTGTCTCCCCCTGTTTCTTGTCTCCTTTTCCTTGTCTCCTGTTTCCTTGTCTCCTGTTTCTTGTCTCCCCTTTTCCTTGTCTCCCTGTTTCTTGTCTCCCCTTTTTCCTTGTCTCCCCTGTTTCCTTGTCTCCCCTGTTCCTTGTCTCCCTTGTCTCCTTTTCCTTGTCTCCCCTGTTTCTTGTCTCCCCTTTTTCTTGTCTCCCCTGTTTCTTGTCTCCCCTTTTCCTTGTCTCCCTGTTCCTTGTCTCCCCTTTTTCTTGTCTCCCTGTTTCTTGTCTCCCCTGTTCCTTGTCTCCCCTGTTTCTTGTCTCCCCTGTTCTTGTCTCCCCTTTTCCTTGTCTCCTGTTTCTTGTCTCCCCTGTTCCTTGTCTCCCCTGTTCCTTGTCTCCCCTGTTCCTTGTCTCCCCTGTTTCTTGTCTCCCCTGTTTTCTTGTCTCCCCTGTTCCTTGTCTCCCCCCTGTTCATGTCTCCCCTGTTTCTTGTCTCCTTTCTTGTCTCCCCTGTTCCTTGTCTCCCCTGTTTCTTGTCTCCCCTTTTCCTTGTCTCCCCTGTTTCTTGTCTCCCCTTTTCCTTGTCTCCCCTGTTCCTTGTCTCCCCTGTTTCTTGTCTCCCCTGTTTCTTGTCTCCTTTTCCTTGTCTCCCTGTTCCTTGTCTCCCCCCTGTTCCTTGTCTCCCCTGTTCCTTGTCTCCTGTTTCCTTGTCTCGCCTGTTTCTTGTCTCCCCTGTTCCTTGTCTCCCCTGTTTCTTGTCTCCCCTGTTTCCTTGTCTCGCCTGTTCCTTGTCTCCTTGTTCCTTGTCTCCTTTTCCTTGTCTCCCCTGTTCCTTGTCTCCCCTTTTCCTTGTCTCCTTTTCCTTGTCTCCCCTGTCTCCTTGTCTTGTCTCCCCTTTTCCCTGTCTCCTTGTTTCTTATCTCCCTATGTTTCTTGTCTCCTTTTCCTTGTCTCCTGTTTTCTTGTCTCCTCCTTTTCCTTGTCTCCCTGTTTCTTGTCTCGCCTGTTTCTTGTCTCCCCTGTTTCTTGTCTCCCCTTTTCCTTATCTCCCCTGTTTCTTGTCTCCCCTGTTCCTTGTCTCCCCTGTTTCTTGTCTCCCCTTTTCATGTCTCCGCCTGTTTCTTGTCTCCCTTTCCTTGTCTCGCCTGTTTCTTGTCTCCCCTTTTCCTTGTCTCCCCTGTTCCTTGTCTCCTCTGTTTCTTGTCTCCCCACTCGCCAATTCCTTGTCTCTTGTCTTTTCCTTAATCTCCCCTGTTTCTTGTCTCCCTGTTTTCTTGTCTCCCCTGTTTTCTTGTCTCCTTTTCCTTGTCTACTTCTGTTTCTTGTCTCCTGTTCTTGTCTCGCCTGTTTCTTGTCTCCTGTTCCTTGTCTCCCCTGTTCCTTGTCTCCCCTGTTTCCTTGTCTCCCCTTTCCTTGTCTCCCCTGTTTCTTGTCTCCCCTGTTCCTTGTCTCCCTGTTTCTTGTCTCCCCTGTTCCTTGTCTCCCTGTTCCTTGTCTCCCTGTTTCTTGTCTCCTGTTCCTCCCCTGTTCCTTGTCTCCCTTTTCTTGTCTCCCTGTTTCTTGTCTCCTGTTCCTTGTCTCCCCTGTTCTTGTCTCTGTTCCTTGTCTCCCCTGTTCCTCCTTTTCCTTGTCTCCCCTGTTTTCCTTGTCTCCCCTGTTTCTTGTCTCCTTTTCCTTGTCTCGCCTGTTTCTTGTCTCCCCCTTTTCTTGTCTCCTGTTCCTTGTCTCTCCCCTTCCTTTCTCCCTGTCTCCCCTGTTCCTTGTCTCCCCCTTTTCTTGTCTCCCCTGTTCATCTCCCCCTTTTCCACTGCTCCCCTGTTCCTTGTCTCCTTTTCCTTGTCTCGCCTGTTCTTGTCTCCCCTGTTTCTTGTCTCCCCTTTCCTTGTCTCTGTTTCTTGTCTCCCCTTTCCTTGTCTCCCCCATGTTCCTTGTCTCCCCTTTCCTTGTCTCCCCTGTTCTTGTCCTCCCTGTTTCTTGTCTCCCCTGTCCTTGTCTCCCCTGTTCCTTGTCTCGCCTCGTTTCTTGTCTCCCCTGTCTCCTGTTATCTCGCCTGTTTCTTATCTCCCCTTTTCCTTGTCTCACGCCTGAACCTTGTCTCCTGTTCCTTGTCTCCCCTGTTCCTTGTCTCCCCTGTTCTTGTCTCCCCTGTTCCTTGTCTCCCCTGTTCCTTGTCTCCCTGTTTCTTATCTCCTTTTTCTTGTCTCCTGTTTCCTTGTCCCCTGTTTCTTGTCTCCCCTGTTTCTTGTTTCCCCTTTCTCCTGTTTCTTGTCTCCTGTTTCTTGTCTCCCCTGTTTCAGTCTCGCCTGTTTCTTGTCTCCCCTGTTTCTTGTCTCCCCTGTTCCTTGTCTCCCCTTTTCCTTATCTCTCCCTGTTCCTTGTCTCGCCTGTTTCTTGTCTCCCCTTTTCTTGTCTCCCCCTTTTTTCCTTGTCTCGCTGTTCCTTATCTCCCCTTTTCCTTGTCTCCTTTTCCTTGTCTCTGTTCTTGTCTCCCCTTTTCTTTTCCTTGTCTCCCCTGTTCCTCCTGTCCCTGTTTCTTGTCTCCCCTTTTCCTTGTCTCCCCTGTTCCTTGTCTCCTGTTTCTTGTCTCCCCCTGTTCCTTGTCTCCCCTGTTTCTTGTCTCCTTTTCCTGTTCCTTGTCTCATCCATTTCTTGTCTCCCCTGTTCCTTGTCTCCCCTGTTCCTTGTCTCCCCTGTTCCTTGTCTCCCATGTTCCTTGTCTATAAGCCTGTTTCTTGTCTCCCATGTCTCCTTGTTCTCCTCTGTTTTCTTGTCTCCTTTTCCTTGTCTCCTTGTCTCCCCTGTTCCTTGTCTCCCCTGTTCCTCTCTCCCCTGTTCCTTTGTCTCATCATTTCTTGTCTCCCCTGTTCCTTAATCTCCCCTGTTCCTTGTCTCCCCTGTTCCTTGTCGCCTGTTCCTGTTTCTTGTCTCCCCTTTTCTTGTCTCCCCTGTTCCTTGTCTCCCTCCCTGTCTCCTTTTCCTTGTCTCCCTCAGTCTCCCTTTTCCTCCTGTTTCTACTCCTGTTCCTTGTCTCCCCTGTTCCTTGTCTCCCCTGTTCCTTGTCTCCCCTGTTCCTTGTCTCGCCTGTTCCTTGTCTCCCCTGTTCCTTGTCTCCCCTGTTCCTTGTCTCCCCTGTTCCTTGTCTCCCCTGTTCCTTGTCTCCCTGTTCCTTGTCTCCACTGTCCCTTGTCTCCCCTGTTCCTTGTCTCCCCTGTTCCTTGTCTCCCCTGTTCCTTGTCTCCCCTGTTCCTTGTCTCCCCTGTTCCTTGTCTCCCCTTGCTTGTCTCCCCTGTTCCTTGTCTCCCCTGTTCCTTGTCTCCCCTGTTCCTTGTCTCCTGTTCTGTCTCCCCTGTTCCTGTCTCCCCTGTTCCTTGTCTCCCCTGTTCCTTGTCTCCCTGTTCCTTGTCTCCCCTGTTCCTTGTCTCCCCTGTTCCTTGTCTCCCCTGTTCCTTGTCTCCCCTGTTCCTTGTCTCCCCTGTTCCTTGTCTCCCCTGTTCCTTGTCTCCCTGTTCCTTGTCTCCCTGTTCCTTGTCTCCCCTTTTCATTGTCTCCCCTGTTTCTTGTCTCCCCTGTTCCTTGTCTCCCCTGTTCCTTGTCTCCTGTTCCTTGTCTCCCCTGTTCCTTGTCTCCCCCTGTTTTCTTGTCTCCCCCTTTTCCTTGTCTCCCCTGTTTCTTGTCTCCCCTGTTCCTGTCTCCCCTGTTTCTTGTCTCCCCTTTTCCTGTATCCCCTGTTTCTTGTCTCCCCTGTTCCTTGTCTCCTGTTTCTTAATCTCCCTTTTCTTGTCTCCTTTTCCGTCTCCCCTGTTTTCTTGTTTGTCTCCCTGTTTCCTTGTCTCGCCTTTTCTCCCTGTTTCTTGTCTCCCCTGTTTCTTGTCTCCCTTTTCCTTGTCTCATGTTCTTTTCCTTTTCCCTCCTTTCCTTGTCTCCCTGTTCAGTCTCTCGCTTTTCATGTTCCTTTTCTCCTTTTCCTTGTCTCCCTGTTCCTTGTCTCCCCTTTTTCTTGTCTCCCTTTTCCTTGTCTCCCCTGTTCCTTGTCTCCCCTGTTTCCTTGTCTCTCCCTGTTTCTTGTCTCCTTTTCCTTGTCTCCCCTGTTCCTTGTCTCCCCTGTTTCTTGTCTCCTTTTCCTTGTCTCCCCTGTTCCTTGTCTCCCCTTTCCCCTGTGTCTCCTCCTGTTCCCTCTCTCCCCTGTTCCTGTGTCTCCCCTGTTCCTTGTCTCGCCTGTTTCTTGTCTCCCCTGTTCCTTGTCTCCTGATTCCTTGTCTCCGCCTGTTCTTGTCTCCCCTGTTCCTTGTCTCCCCTGTTCCTTGTCTCCCCTGTTCCTTGTCTCGCCTGTTTCTTATCTCCCCTGTTCATGTCTCCTGTTTCCTTGTCTGCCTGTTTCTTGTCTCCCCTGTTTCTTGTCCCCTTTTCCTTGTCTCGCCTGTTCCTTGTCCTCATACCATTTCTTGTCTCCCCTGTTCTTAATCTAGCCTGTTCATGTCTCGCCTGTTTCTTGTCTCATTCCTTGTCTCCCCTGTCGCCCGTCCATAAGCCTGTTTCTTGTCTCCCCTTTTCCTTGTCTCCCTGTTCCTTGTCTCCTGTTCCTGTCTCCCTGTTCCTTCTCTCCTGTTCCTTGTCTCCCCTGTTCCCTGTCTCCCTGTTCCTTGTCTCCCCTGTTCCTTGTCTCCCCTGTTCCTTGTCTCCCCTGTTCCTTGTCTCCCCTGTTCCTTGTCTCCCCTGTTCCTTGTCTCCCCTGTTCCTTGTCTCCCCTGTTCCTTGTCTCCCCTGTTCCCTTCTCTCCCCTGTTCCTTGTCTCCCCTGTTCCTTGTCTCCCTGTTCCTTGTCTCCCCTTTTTCCTCTCTCCCCTGTTCCTTGTCTCCCCCTCCCTGTCTCCCCTGTTCCTTGTCTCCCCTGTTCCCTCTCTCCCCTGTTCCTTGTCTCCCTCTGCCTGTCTCCCCTGTTCCTTGTCTCCCCTGTTCCTTGTCTCCCCTGTTCCCTCTCTCCCCTGTTCCTTGTCTCCCCTGTTCCTTGTCTCCCCTGTTTCCTCTCTCCCCTGTTCCTTGTCTCCCTGTTC